>NC_142519.1:3882500-3980000 GCF_964205215.1 Stylophora pistillata
TACGCAACAAAAGCATCAATCACTACGAAAATCATCAATCACTACAAGCTCGGATGGGCCATTATTGCGACAAACAAAAGAAACATAATTGTTTCATGTTGATGTTTTATGTCCTTTTCAATAAAATAGATAAAATGTTTTGTACGTGAATTGCACTGCCGTTTGTGACTTCTCAAGTTTTTTTCAATTCTTTTTGAATTTTGATCAAATACATAAGTTAAGTTAAAAAGCATAAGTTAAATTTTCTGAGACTGAACCCATCAACGTTTTTCTTTGGTGTCCAAATGCGATGAGTTTTGATCTTTTATCTTAGTAACAAAACCTTTCCGGCTTTGTTTGAACGGGTTCAAACAAAGCCGTCGCTGAAAGCTGTTGAGGCACTCTACCGAGTCCTAAATATCTTTAAGAGGCTAGAAACCAAAGTTTCGGGCCAAGATTTGACGGTATGGGTTGATGGTTACCGAAATACTCCAAGAAGTCTTAGTGTCAAAAGCTGTTATTCAAGCTCATTACGGAATCGCGCCCATTGAAAATCATCGCCCGGGAAAAGGGGGGGTATCCATGCTTTGCAGGCATAATGTCGTTGCAAAAGCTCACTGCCAGCTTCGGTCTCTTAAGATCTGAATTGACAAATTCCCTAAAGGGAGTTGTAAAATTTCGCTTTGCGTCCGTTCAGAGACAATGGAGATACAATTGAAGCAATTAGTATTGTTTGAAGGTGATGAAACGAAGTGTTGTCATAGTGAAGCTGAGTTGGAACTGAGCGTGTACATACTTGGAGCAGAAATTTACAACGTATACTTAGGCTTTTCGAAAAGTAAATAGACTTTCCCGAGGTGTTAAGTGAAACTGACAGCAATAACGGGCTAAAAGGGAATATTTCTGTAATGTTATTTTGCTTTGATGGCGAGATTGATGGTCGAACCTCGTAAATCTGCCGCATTTCCGTCTTAACGTATGTATTCGTCTATGAGCCGAACTCAGCTATAAGCCGAGACCCTAAAGATCAAGAGAACCTCTTTAATGGAGAGCTCAAGATGTCAGCGAAACGCACAACGATGGGGCGTTACACTCCGAAATATCCGCGATCCGCGGCTGGATGAGAGATTAATTGACTAGTTTACAGGGCAGGGAAGCCAAGGTAAGTTTTCTTGTTACTTGTCGCAAATTTCAACACCGTAATATGTGACGAGTTTGTTTACCAATCGTGGGAATGGGCAATTCTGGTTGGTCAGTTTCGAAATTCTTAAAACATTTTCGCGAGATCTATACCTGCAGAATTTCTAACACTCTAGACGGCACTGGAGATGAAGCAATCTACTCGGAAGAAACAGCAGAACTAGCGGACGAGGAGGAGATGGACGACGAATTCGACGCCGACACCAGGGGCATATGGTATTTCGTGGACTGGACTGGACTGGACTGGACTGGACTGGACTGGACTGGACTAGTAAAAGGAGGACTAGTAAAGCGCGGACTAGTAAGACGCGGACTAGTACAACGCGGACTAGTAAAACGCGGACTAGTAAAACGCGGACTAGTAAAACGCGGACTAGTAAAACGTGGACTAGTAAACATAAGATGATGATCGAGTTCATAAGATGATATAGGCACTTACGTGGCATGGACTCATCATAATCATGTTCTAAAAGAGAAGCAGCTTCACGGGTCCTTTTTCGCGACTTGGTGAGCAATTTCTAAAAAGGAAGAGGTAACATCACCTCACGATTTCTCCGATGTCAAGTTCACCATAGGTATAAATAATAATACTACTACTACTACTAATAATAATAGTCATAATAATAGTAATAACATCATTATGGATGCCCTCGGGGGGTGGTCACGGGAGCTGGATGTCATGATGCGCGAGCTGGTGGGAGGCAGAAGCACAGATGTACTGCGAAAGATGCAGAGGGCAGTGCTCTCGGGCACGCTGAATATTGCCCGGACTTTCAAGGTGGCAGTTTGAGTTCCTGTTAGAAGGAGGACCGTAGACACAACGGAAAAGCTTTTTAGGATTAGTTAATATACATTTATTTTTTACTCCATTGCTCACAGATAACGGTTTTTGCCCTGTGTTGCCTGATTAGAATGTAGCATTCAGTTGATTTCTCTGCGACAATAATAATATTAATGATAATAATAGTAATAATATAATAATAATAATAACTAAAAGTTATATAGCGCAATTTTCCATGACGTACATGATCAAATGCGCTTTACAATTAAATAAAATGATTCAAAATAGGCTGAATATACAAGTAATTAAGATTGATAAAATTATACGCTGAGCAATAACAATTTATAGCGAATAATTACAAATAAAAAGCCTGTTTAAAAAAATATGCTTTGAGATAGCACTTAAAACTTGAAAGCGAGTCAAGACAGGATATGCTATTCGGTAGATAAACTGAATCATGGACACATACCTTTTTTAGCTTCCTTGGCTTGTTTCTTGAGGGCGATGCATCATCTTCGTCAGAGGTAATAGAAATGACCATTTTGGTGTCGTGAGTTTGCTGAGAGCTTTGGTCACCCGGAAAGCCACGTCTTTCACCTTCTCTAAGATTCCCACTCGCACTTCTCCCCTTTCTGATTACGGCTCGTAGATTTTCGTTTGACAGGTTTCTTAATTCTCCCTTTTCAGAACCACTCTTGTCTTCATTGACCACTTCGGTAACACTATCTCCGCTGTCCTCTTTCTCTGGGGGCACACCATCTTCGCTGTCTTCTTTCTCCTGGGGCACACCATTCTACTCTCCTTCATCACCTGATTCATTTGGGACGCAACCATCCAAACTCGCGAGGGCACGTCTTATAGAGTAAAGGTAGTCAATGGGGTGAACAACGTCGTCTTCCTCGGCTCTACTGGAATGCGGCCTGAAATAAGAAATTCGGAGAGATATTTAGTGATTGGCGAAAAGAATACTTTTTCTTCCTATTACCTTTACTTCCGGTTTCTGCTCTTTTGTCTCGATAATGGTATCGTACATTTCCCGGCAAGCAATACTGGAATTTATTAGAAAAACGTCCAGGTTGTCACAATTGTCAAATGTCAATATTGTAATGCACTTGTATCCTTTCCATCCTTACTTCCTCATAATTGTTATCATATATGTAGTGACGTTTTCAAAGATAAGGCCATCCCAATAAAATGTTTCGTTTCCCATCGCCTTCTCGTGAAGTTAGGTCGGTCGATGGGGCCCTAAAAAAAAAAAAAAAAAAAAAAAAAAAAGAATTAACATATGAAGGGGTCTGCGTTCCACTTTACTTTTGCAAATTAAATCTCACGTTTAGTCTGCAAGAGATAATCAGATGGTAAAAGATGTATAATAACAGGACTATCAAATGCCTAAAAAGGCTACAAAAAAGAAGTATCGATGATAATTTTTTAGACAACTGGTGTTAATAAGACAACATCGTGTTCTTGTAAATTGAAGTACTTGCTTCTTTTCAAGTGATTCTGGAAATTTTTTGTTTTTTACTTTTCCAAAAAGAATGGGTCGGTCGGGCGATCGGAAATGAAACATTAAATTGGAATGGCATAAACCGTTATTGGTGGGAGGTATATTTTTCTCGAAATCATGCTTTATCGTTACAGTACCCTTTTATAAAGGAATATTTCGTATGAATAACTTCCTATTTTGTCCATCCTAGCTACTTTATTCCTGATTTCGATCGTAAAGTAAGTCTGATTTTACACAATGGATACCTCATTCACTCGTTTGTTTGTTCGTTCGTTCGGTCATTCCCTCATAATAACACTAACCTGTGTGATTCCTGAGAAACCAAAAATGACTGCGGGAGTCATCTGGAACACCGCCTAGCAGTAACCTTTTCCATACCCAGGAGCAGAGATGACTTGCCGAGTGCGAATCCTGGGCGGGGTATACTTTGAGAAGACCGGTAACCTCACCCCCCAATTCTTTTGATATGGGATGCGTGTCCACGATGAAATACTGGTCGCCATGACAACCAATAACAAAGTTGTAGCGGCCACAGCTGTAAATTGCAACGTTGGTAACCGTGCAGGCAATGGATAATGCATTAACGCCTTTGAGGAGTGCATCCCGTCCATCTTTGGAGAATACTCCATGAGGAGTAACGATCTCTTCACGAAAGTCAAGCTCTACAGATGAACTATTTGCTTTTCGCAGAATAGTGTAAGCCTCTGAAACATCGTACAGCTTTGTTACATCTCGAAAGGGGTTGAACCGCGTAGGTTGGGTCATAATGATCTTGTTGATTTCTCTGGACAACGCGTACCATTGTTCGGCTGCACAAAAAGAATCTCAATCACTTCCCTTCCTTGCAATCAACTCTGTGACGTGGATAGATAGAAAGGCGCAGCTGTTGGTAGCATCGTCTGGGATATTTTGATCCAGGGGAATATCTCCAACTGCGACAAGCCTATCATGGCGCTCGATTGCGGTGCTTTGGCTAGTCGAGAGTGGTATGTCACTGCATGGTGGCTTGATTTTAGCAGCCTGAAACAGCTGGACTACTTCGCGAACTCTAGGCCTGCTCTTAGAGCAAAAAAAAGTGCATTGGCTAAAAATTGATTCCATTTCTCGCCAGATTGTTGCTTGAAATCTGCAGTATTTGGAAGACCAAGTCGGTAACATACGTTCTTTGAATCTACTCACCAACTCATTTCGTAAGCTTTGGAAGTTCTTTTGTGGAACCTGGTCAAGCTCATGCTGGTAGGGGATCGGAACTCTAAATCAGGATTCAATAGCATGAAGATAATCATTCCCAATGACCAAACATCACAGGCCTTCAACTGCTCAAGGGACATAGCTTCGCCTGTGCTAGTGATTATCTCCGGGGCCATGTAGACAACAGTTCCGCGGTCGACGTTGGTGGTTCTCGAGTGATATAATGTCTCAGTCTGTTGAAGGGATGCTCGACTTTCTCCAAAGTCCACCAGTTTGCAAAGGACAGCTTCCTTCTCCCAGGCTTCTCGAATTTCATCCTCGTTCTTATAATAATAATAATATAGTAATATAATATAGATCAATTTCTATAGCGCATTTCCATGTAAATGCTCTAATGCGCTTTACAACACTGTGCGGGGGACTTTCCCAGACTGCCGGCGGCAGTTTACAATTAATAAAGGAGAAATTTTTACAGATGCCCCCTCCCCCCCTTCCCAGTAAACAGGCCAGACCACATCACAGTAATCTCGTGATGTGGGTTCTTTAACGTCCCTTGCCGAAATTAACTAATTGATAGGTGCAGGAGACGGGACCTCCGGCTTTACGTCCTATCCGAGAAGACGAAGCAATGTGAGTGAAGCGTCTTGCTTAAGGACACAACGTCAAGCCCCAGCCAGGACTTGAACCCGGGCCATCTGACCTAGAGTCCAGCGCACTGACCACTGGACTACTCACGCCTCACATAATGGCAGTAATACTGGTTAGAACTAAGCACGTTTCCTGGCTTCAAGTCGCTGTGCACGATATTTCTATCGTGGAGGTACTGTAGGCCAAGAGAGGTGTCTTCCGCTATCTTGCTCTGCAAGCAGGCCAACGCTGACAGTACTTCTTCTTTCCCACTCGTGTAATCCAAGTAACCTTGCAGTGAACTTACCCGACCTTCAACACCGAATGGCGGGAAAAAAAAATATACGTACCTAAGCATCATTGCTACAGGACTTTCGCCTACTACTTTGATTTCGACGATATGCTTGTAATGTAGGAAATTGAGGATCCGCGCCTCTTTCATGAACAAACGCTTCTCACGGTCATGCTGCCGAATGAGCTTCTTAACAACAATCGACCCTCCACCGCGTCGTTTGGCGCTGAAAACGCATCCAAAGCCACCCTGGCCAATCTCCTTCTTGTCGAAAGTTTCATCCCAAGAAAACTTAGGGATTCTATCTAAATCGGAACTTTGCTTAACAGTTGAAGGACGCCTAAGCAAACCAAAAGATGGAAGCTTGAACGCCATGTTGACCGGTCACGCATTCTATTGCGTAAGAATGAGAAGTAACTAGTAACCTGATATGGAAATGTTTCGGAAAGACTAATATGGTAATTAAAAAAAAGGTAGCAGACAGGAAAGAAGTCCCAAAAGATAAATTGCTTTCTGTTCATAAACTATCAACTGGACTAGGCGGCCGGTAAAAAATAACAAAATTGTTGTAGATTTTAATAAATGTACAAACATACATATGAGGCGGTACGCGCAAGGTTTCTGACACATGCTACAGCAATGTCAAAGGGCAGAATTCCAATTTTGACCCGGTTTTCATCTTGTACTTACCAAATGCTATTAGAGCCTTCAAAGAGCTCGTTTCGCAAATTATAGATTTACGTATCTGTAATTTGCGAAACGGCGCACTTCTGACCTTTTGGCTCAAACTCTTTATTTACAAATCATCACTGCATCGAGTTGTATCTACGAAAAGTGTTAGAGAATTGGAAGACTTAAGTTACATATCGTTAGAGTCTTCAAAGAGCTCGTTTCGCAAATTACAGATTTACATATATGTAATTTGCGAAACGGCGCACTTCTGACCTTTTGACTCAAACTCTTTATTTACAAATCATCACTGCATCGAGTTGTATCTACGAATAGTGTTTAAGAATCGGAAGAAATCAGTTATATATCGCTAGAGTCTTCGAAGAGCTGGTTTCGCAAAATAAAGTACTGATTTACTCGTTTGGTTTGGTTTGGTTTGGTTTCGCAAAATACAGTAAGCCTTTTACATTGTAATGAAATTCAAAACAAATTTTTCAAAATATGATATGAAACTTCCAATTTGGGTTGTGGTTTACGGCAGCAAGGGATATCACAATAGTTTACCTGAGGATGTTTGGGATAGATGGTATTCGTTTTATGACAGCAAAATGTACCGTACATTTATCCACAAATGCTTTTGACGAATGAACCCCGAAAGGAAAATGAAAACCCCACGACAAAGAAATATGTCGACGATATCAACACATATTTACAAACAAAAATCAATGCAAGAGCAACTAGAACGGCTCTAACGAATGCGACAAAAAAGATTTGCCATCGAGGAAAATTAGCTCATGACAATAGTTCTCAAGTAAGGTTTTACACCAATGGAGCACGAGATCATACATGTAATGTATCACAGAGTAATAATTCCGATTTTACAGTTAATGGTTCCGATAACACAAAACTCATAATCAAAAACGCTGGTTTGTATCTTATCACATTCGTGGACAGTATAAAATCCAAGCATTTATCACATCTCAAGTTCGTATTGGACAAACCCTTCATGACCACAACAAATGGTGTAATAGTTCAATTACCCAACACACACAATTCTTATGTAACAAACACCACGACTGTCATTTTATATTTCCAAGCCAACACATCGCTAAGTATAGCGACAGATAACAGTTCTGTTCTTCTCGAAGGTTTGAATAATAGTAATCTAATGATAGTGAAACAAGATTGAACAAAATCAAAATTTTATTGTTATGCGAACACATAATAAAATGAAACGAGATATTTTTGCATTCAATCACATTGACACTTCAGTTGATGAAGCGACTCTATCAGAGATAAAATCTCTTTTCAAATTTTATCATAAGAGGTGGTGGTGTTACAGACAGACTTTTAGACGATTTAAACGGATGAATTTATCTTGCAAGCTGGCTAGTTCATCACACATTGCGGTTGGTACAATTGCAATCGTAGGTGGAATTACACTGAACCCAATTACACATGGAGTTATCGCTGGCGTGGGATTGTTATTGAAAACATTTAGCGAATACAAAAATTTTGAACCAAAGATTGAAATGTGTAAGTACGCTTACACAACATATCAAAAAGTATTGACCAACTTGCGTTCTTGCTTGCGAGGAAAACATTTTGATCATGATTCGTTTGTAAAAGAGATAAAAATAATAGATGACACTGTCATTGACCTTTGTCCAACTCTAAGTACCCACGTAGAGAAAGGGTATGAAGAAAAATTCAAGACGTAGTAACGACATTTATTTTTTTCTTAATAAAATACAGTTAAAACGATAACCCTGTTACTGACAAGTTTTTACAGATTTAACTAGTTTGAACCGGTTAAAACCACCATTTTGCATGTGTCAGGTCATAAAACGTGAATGTGTATTAAATTTATTATTCTTCATCGTCGCTCTCTTCTACTGTGACTTAGGCTTCTCTGGGTTTTAGGGGTTTGACGTAAACATCATTCACTTTTATTTGAATAGAGACGCTAATATCGCTTATGTAAATTGATTCGATAATCAATGCCATTTTCACTTTGCAATATTGTTCGAGGTAATCAAACGGATTGTCTTTTGGGTTATCTTTCGATCTGAAAAGCGAAAGGATCTCTTTTAACTTTTTGGAGTAAATAAGTTTGGCATATAGAACTGGAGACTTCGATACTTTCTCATACAGAATATTACACAAAGCTTCTGACAGATCAGCTTCATAATTCTCTTCGAGATATTCGTGACAGATAGTTTGCAAACGTGTCAAACCATCATAAAAGCTTCGCTGTTCTGGTGTTGGTTCACCTTCATTTCCCAATAAACAAAGCGGAAGAGAGTAACCTTCAATAGCATTGTTTTCACAGTCTTTTCTCTCTTGTACACCAAAACTAAAGAGAAAAGGGGTTTCAATCACTAAAGGACCAGGTTTACCACTGGTGTATTGTTTCACCTCGATTTTAATCCTTTCGTGATTATGTTGGTTAACCACTGCTTCGTGAAAAATTATAGTTTCTTTGTTGAGCTTTTCAAGACTTGTAAGTTGCATGGCTTTATCTAGATTTTCATTTTCTTTAAGTCATTTTTTTAATACTTTTTTTGATAAGATTTTTAGCTTTAATCTTAGCTTCCTAGCTTTCTAGCTTTTTTTCGCTTTTAGCTTTTTTTAGCTTTTATCTTAGCTTCCTTGCTTTTTTAGCTGTTTAGCATTTTTTAGCTTTTCAGCTTTTTAGCTTTTTGAGGTGAATAAAATGAAAAATAATGATAAATGGTGAAATTGAAAAATTCTGATACTCATGTGAATGAAAAACCTAAACGAAGATCGAAGGATTTTTTGGACGAAGACTACAGAATGCTTATAGCAGGGGCGAGTGGGAGTGGAAAGACAATCGCTGTTATGAATATGTTGAGACTGCCTTTGGTTGTTTATGAGAAAATATATCTGTATACACCCAACAATAACCAAGATAAAATACAGGATTTAGAAGATTTTATGAATTATATTTCACAGAAAGTCGGTTACAACATATCAGAAATTATGTAGCCGGATGATATCATGAATATATCAGAGTATCTGATGGGAAATAGAAAGGTTATCATCTTTGACGATCTCGTCAATGCACCCTAAAAAATACAATCGAAGATTGCAAACCATTTTAATTTACCGATGGGCGACATCACCAAAATTCACCGATCTATCTGACTCAGTCGAATTATGACACACCACAAAAAATCAGGTTGAACTGCTCACATATGATACTTTACACTCCTCTAACAAAAAACCATTGTAATCTTATTGGTAAAGAAAACATGATCGACCCCAAACTATTCACAAAACTTGGACCATAGAATTTTTATTTGTCGACAAAGAAAAGAAAATGGTTAAGAAAAATTTCAATGAAAAAATATAAACTACAATAATAAAATGAAATCGTATTGTGTGAAACAGAAAAAACAAACTGAATGTGTCACTGAACGGAAGGGAAAAATATGAACGAGCAAATAACTGTCGTTTGATGACAAAATGCATTTGCGCTGAATGTGGCGCTACCAAAGCAAGTTTTGTTAAAAACATAGATAGCGGTAAAAGAAAAAGCTCACAAATAAAAGACGGAGGAGCATTATTTGATGTAGGAAACAGCCATTCACTTTGTGAAGCGGCTTTCAAAGGAATAGCAAACAATGGGGTTTATCTTGCAAGACAAGTTGCTGCACAAGCTGTCAAATCCAATTATGCAAAGAACAAAATCAAGCAGACAGCAAGTAAATATCTTGACCAGGTTCTTGATAGTTTTAGAAATGATTTGAGTAAAAAGTTAAGTGGAGGGACAATAGCACCATTGATTATTCACAATGGTATCCAGGATCAGTTCGCGAGTAGCGAAACCAGAGTGATATCACCGAGTCATTTCTTCAAGGGATTTTTGCCAAGTGTTTTCCACGGATATTAATGAAATCGTACGTACGGAACTTACCTCAAATAAAGGCACATCAAATAGCCGCCAAGCGTACTAATTAACGGTGAACTAATGCTCGACAATCTCCACTCATATTGTATGAATTCAGATGATCACATAACAAATGAATTATGGTTGTCTTGGTTGTAATGGGCGCTCACGAAAATCTCCTAACACCGAAAAAAAAGTTGTTTTTCTTTCAAATTCTGCGTTTTCTCTTGGAATGCCTGGGGGGTATCGACTTTAAACCAATAAAGGCTCAATATCATAAATTCTAGAGGACTTGTCTATCAGAAAGGCGATAGACAGAGGCACGTGAGTGGTCAATGCCTTAATAACATGTAAAAAAGGACTGTTTTTATCTTAGATATTGAATAAGATATTGAGAGAAACACAGCTGGCCTAGTTGTTTACGATCACCTTACGTGCAGAGAGCTTTCCCCGCACAAATCGCTCCTCGGCGTACATCTTCCTGTCTAGTCCACCGGACACTAATTTACAAATTGGACGATAGCAGCATTTTACAATTTGATAAGAAACAGGCTGTGTGAACGTAATCTTTCATCTTGTTAAACTGTTGGCTCAACAGCAACTTTACACTCCAACCGTCATTTTCCTCATATTATATCTGCGGACTCATTTTCTATCAATAAAAATGTGGTTTCGTATGACGTTTTATTTTTGGCTCAGTAAAGTGCGCATAATTTGCTATCGGAACTCGTTTTGTGTGACAACCAAATAATGATTAATTCCACTACCTTCCAATGAGTGGTACGTTAACAAGTCTCACGGTTAAACCTAAGGTAAGTTTATGCAGTTTTTACACAATTTTGTTTTCAGAAGATGATTTCTTTTGCACTTTTTCAGCCAAACAAAGTGACGTTTAAATAAATAAAGGCAAAAAAATGAGAAAAATGTTATTTCGATCGTGGTTTTGTGAGCAGCGAAGGCAACAAAGTTAATTTTTCAAAAGGATGTGGAGCAACAATTTATCATTAAAGAAAATCGTTTAATACAATACCTCACAGTATTAGGACATGATTTTATCATGCGATGCATAATATCACAATTGTTTTGAGACAACTGATGAGATCTTCTTTTGCACTTGAATTTTGGTGACAAGTGTTAGGGGCCATTTTTTTCTTTGAACACAATATTAAGACGTTTTGAATTTTTGCTGTTTATTCGTAATCGTTTCTTTAATCTACGATGAACAAAGTCTAAAATGGGGCTAAAACTTGAGCCAACCATGGATTTGTATACCTTTATTACGAGCTAATGTAAAATAGTTGTATGAAATATACACATGATGTAAAGCGTGTTAATTCAAAATTAAGGTTCCCAAATTACTCCATTCTTAAACAGGAAGATCGATCTCATTACTAGTTATGTCAAGCGAAGCCCGCCAGGAGTGTGAATTTGAGCGCGAACTTAAATACGATGCGCCTATTCTGTTCTCCTCCGATCCGGCTCATCATTATTGTACATTTGATCGCTTGCATTGGGATGAATTTTAGTCTAGTGGCTGATGATTAACGTTAAATGTTAAGGCAGGACCTTTTTCACAATATATTATCTCTAGAAGGATAATACATATTTTCGTGACCTATCTTATTTTAGATATACAACTACCGACTGAAGTCTGTCATGTTCACAGACCGAATTCGAAATGTCATTTTTAGTTTCCGTCATTCACATTCCGAAAAAGAAAAAAGATCAGAAGGATAAATGAGGTAAGCCAGTGGCCTATTTCCAATAAATAAATTGGCTTTTCTTTCTATCGATAAACTATTTGGAAAATATAGAACAATGACTGTTTAATCTCGCTGGAAGAACGCATATAATGTAAGGAAACTGGCGAGGTCATGAAACATTTCGCTTTTAGAATAACAAACTCCTAAACACTCTGAAGTTAACCGCCGTCGCTGCCGTGGCTGCCGTCGTCTTAATTCCAATTTATTGACAGTGGAATTTTCGAGTTTCAAAGACTGGAGGGTATTCATTCTTAATTCAACAAACATTTAAACGTTTTGTCTCACATTTATAAACGATAAGACCTAACTACTTTTTCGTAAAGCTCTTTGAATTAGACGAGTTCAATATTCATTCGCCTACAAATTAATGAATATTCATGCAGTGAATCTTCCTCGAACTCCTTCCATGATGCATAAATTTCGTGAAGGTGTCAAAGAAAGCGGAAGACATTTAAAAAATTATCGTGACTTTTGTCTATCGGTAAATTTTAAACTAAAATGATCAGATAGAGGTTTCAAGTGAATCGTATTGCGATATAATCAATTCTACATTAATATGAAATTCTAAAGCCTGCCAAATATATCTAACCGGCTTTTGAACTTAACAGTTATTTCTGATTCGATGGCCACTGAGAATAAAACTACTGTCTCTAACGGTGAATGACGCCTTGACAACCGCAGCCTAAGAGAGAAGTCAAAACTCAGACGGAGCAACTGAAATCACCCACTGGCGTAATCTTGATTCTGCCGATTCCTCTTTGGACCTCATATTTGGCGATTCCTTCGTTCAATGTTTGGATAAAAGCCGAAAAAAAAAATGAAAAAATTTATATTAATACCGTATTTATTCGATTGATCGCCAACCCCGAAGAAATTCCACCCTCAAATAACCGCTGTTTAGAGCTAAAATATGAATAAACGCTGCATTTATTCAAATTATAGATTAAAAGGGGTAAAATTGTTTTAAGATCATCGCATTCGAAGCTCAAAGGTATATAATCAGAACACGAGAATATAAGGTAGTTCAGCTTATTCCAGCTTTGGAAATTTACCTTTTTTTGATAACAATGTTTTCCAGTTTGAAGTATACTTCAGTGCTCTTTCACTATGCTCCCCTCTAAAATTCTCCCAATGCACAGTTTAATTTCTTTGTGAAAACGGAGTACTTCATTAGGGGGTCTCTCTTCCTCTTTCCAGTTCCCTGTGTTAACAATTTATTTTCGGAGTTTGCGTTCAGGAAGTTTTTCAACACGGGTGAAAGTTCTCTCAGCCCATGTTCCACAAGCCTTTTTTTGGTCCTCCAACTGTTTGTTTACCAAGTATACTAAGATTGCGTTTCCATCAGTTTCCTTTGCCTCATCGCTTTGCCTCATCGCGCGTCATGTTAAACTGACTTGTACGCATGATGTCCTCGGAGGAAAGTTTTAAAATTTAATCTCAAATACATTTTTTACCACTGTTTTTTGCGAGAAATAAATTTGATTTTAGATAATCGCCGATAGCCAAATTTGAAGTCTGAGCTCAAACTTGTAATAAAACGCTGCTTAGAAACAATGCGACCATACTTAATAAAACTAAAACGTAAACAATGTCTAAACTTTACCAATATTTGCATTTCCTATAGATAGATAGATAGAGAGATAGTTTATTGACTAAAGACATAGCAGCCATACTTCTAGCTTATGATCACTAATATACGTAGATATATATAAGTACAATAAGAAAAATATATAGAAACATACAATAAAATATATAATTAAAAATATGAATGCAATCGTTTAAATGTATAGATATAACATATGATTACCAGAAACGTTCAGTTGTACACTACTTTATCGCTAAACGAATTATTATCAACATCGAATGTTGGTTGCATCTCGACGACAATGGAACTCATTAAGTTTCAATTTCATCTTCCAAAAAGGGACTTCGTATACAAGCGACCAATTTTAGAGTCAGTTTAGCGGCTGGATATCTCTCCGTTAACAGGTACATTTTTGCCAGTGAATTGACATTTTTTCCCTATGAGCCGATTAACCCAACCTACATGTCTCTTCCTTCAGATGAAGTCCTTTTGAGGCGGAAAAAATAAAAGAAAAATATGATTGAGTCCGTTTATCATAAGCATCTGCTAAATATAAGCAATAGCCAACTTAAGCAGCCAGGACGGCGACACCAAGGAAGACGTCGATTAAAAATTAAATGTCCACTTTTAATTAGAATTTCGAAAATGGCTGCAGGTGTTTATCATTTCTTACGGCGCCAAACCTCAACCGCAGCATAACGTAGAGTAGCAGCGCTGAGTTCCAAATGACAATGACAGTAATTTGCCGTCGAGGTTTCCGTTCGCAGACGACGCAAACTTTGGTGATTTCACTTTGATGTTTTGCAAAGGATGGCTAAGAAATGTATAAAGTTTTAAAACGCACGTGCTGAGCTATTGTTCTACCCACTAGATCTTTTATTTTGCCACGTCCTCGTTGCCGTCGCCATCGAGGTTTGCTTAAGGTCCCTTTTATTATTTGAATCGAGAGGAGGCGGACGGTGATGTCACTGTAAAATGTTGTGAGGGATTCACATCCCTTGACGTAAGGATTCAGACATGCAAATGTTAAACTGCAAAAAAATTTTGATTATTTATAATTAAAATTAGTGGGATTGTGCGTTATTTTCATTCATTATAAGAGTACATCGTGTCCGTTGATAGGCTACCTAGTTTATTCAAGTCTACGACCCCGAAAAGTAGTTTTACACGGACATGAAGAGTTCACTCGCACGATACAAAGTTCTTGTCAAGCCGAACAATCCCTTTTCTTTATGATAAACACTGTTTGAAATAACTTTGCTTTCCTACTGCAGGAGGTCATTACAACATAAAAGATTCACTGTTTTTTTTAATATAAGTTCGTTGCATTTGCTTGCCACCGAAAAAGTGAGGTATCAAAAATTATTTTAAGTTTGCGAACAACCTCGTCGCTGTTCACTTTAGATTTTGTTTGTCACTGTTGGCGATTTCGATAAAGGAGCTAAACAAAGGCTCAAGCTAATAAGTTACTAAGTAATTGAGAGACGAGTTATAACCACATGTATTCGGTAGAATACAAAAGTTTGGAGATAAATGAAAAAACAATTTTAATGAAGTTATATACCTTTTAGAAGGCTTTGCGCAAAATCGCCAGATTTGTGACTCACTTTTCCATATTTCTTTTCGTAATTGCTTGAGTGAGTAAACTTAGATACAACAACATCATGATGCCCTAGTTCGACTTATTGCCTTAGTAACCTTCTTCTTGGAAAAGAACGTATTTTAAATAAACAATCCCATCTACAGGTCATTCCAAACATCCAAGCAACAAATTTGTCAAAGTGACATGATGATGGGTTACTTTTGGCTTCAAGGAGCTTTGACGCGTTTAGTACTATTGACTGTTACCGACGCTTTGTGGAATCTTCCATTTGTCAGAGCTGAAACGTGCAATCCCAGTATAAAAAGTAAGTAGTTAAACGTCCTTGTCAAAGAACAAGCAGATGCGAGTGCTTTTCTTGTATGTATATGTATGAGTATGTAGATGTACAGGAAGAATAAAATGGCTACCATAAAAAACAGCTCTAAGAAAGAGGATGCAGAGGATGCAGGTATCTTCAAAATGTTTCGCACGAGTAGAGAAGAAAGGAAGAAGATAAAGTTCCAAATGATTCAGCGTTTGTACACAACGTTTCCGGCCTCGGCCTTTTTCAGGTGTAGAATTCAAATTAGAAATAAACAATAAAAAGCTTCATTAAAACGGGGCCAAGAGTATATAAACTACGCTCACTTTGCATCATAAGATAGATTTATCATTCGCATCGCTAGATTGGGTAGAAAAAGATTGCGTATTATTAATTTTTCTATTATTATCATTTATTATCAATTTCTCTTGCCCAGTAAGACCCGTTGTGGACATCTCTTCAAGTCCAGAAAGTAACAAATTACCCCTTTTTGCCTCCACAAATTATAGGGGCAATTTTGAAAAGGAAAGGAAAATAGCTGCTATCAAAATAACAAAAAGGTGTTGTTCCTTTGATGTGAAATATATAAGCATCATGCATTACCTTTTTTTAGTGAGAAAAGAAAAGGTACATTTTCTTAATACATGTTTTCAAATTGAGACGTTTTTGTAAACGAGTGCATATCTTTATTATAGTAGGATACATGTATGTAGTACATATATATATATATATATATATATATATATAACAATTATTCCACTCGCGCTTGTTGGATATGAGATGATAGATAGCCAATGAGGCGCGTAGCGCCGAGTTGGCTATAATCATCTCATATCCAACGAGCGCGAGTGGAATAATTGTTTTATTAAAAACGCCCCCAAGATATAAGACAAATCTTACCACATCTTAAATTTTTTAGCTCCCTTTTAATTTTAAGTTGACGCGTACGCATACCATATTTGTAGATTATGGTATATTGGCTAATATACCATAATGGCTAAGCCAATAAGAAGTCTTGAATTGCATTATCCAATGATCCAGTTTTTAATAAATATATATATATAAAATAGATTTACTTATAATTTTTATCATGTCAGAGAGGCTAGAGAAAGAGAACAATGTATTACCGGTTTTTTATTCGTTATCAATCTCTCTAACACAGTTAGACCCGATGTCGACATCTCGTCAAGTCCGCCAACAAAATGTTTACCCATTGGTGTTAACTTAACCCTGAGTTGTACAGCGGAGCCCAGAGAAGAAGACTCAGTATATCTGGATAGATGGGTCGATTATATCGAGTGGTACGATCCACAGGGTAGACACGTTGGAGCTAAATGTCGACAGCCCTCAAACGTACATGCTCATAAACTTAAATTAAGCTGCCCATTGGTGCTTAAAAATTTGACAGTTGACAAACTTCGCAACTACACATGCCAAGCTGGTAATGGTTATGGAAAGCACTGCACAAGGAAATCAATATGGAAAGGTAAGCAACCTCATCATACCTCTACATAAGAAATCTTGTGATCTATAATGCCAAGGAGGTCGTCGCGCTCCTGCACTTACTCAGCCTTCTCGTCATCAAATTTCCTCTTTGAGACGATTCTTTCGGATGTCAAACAAGGCTTTCCCCCCGACATCCAAAGGAATGGCCAGAAACGAGACAACTCATAGGGTCACATGTATCCAAATACCAAATTTTTGTATCAATTTTCAGATGCCTGAGGTCGTTGAAGGTCTAACAAACCAAAGCGTATTGATCGCTTCCGTTGCTACTTTTAGCTGCACTGCTAAAAGTCTTCGGCGGCTAACCATTCATTGGATAAAGGACATTATTATCCAACTACACTCCGTAGAGTACAAATAAAGCCCAAGACGAGTGCAAATATCACGCGGTATTTGCACTCCAGACTCCAGAGAACCGGTTAGACAGGTTTTCTCGCATCGCGTGAGCGACGAACTGGATTGAAGTTCCAAAAAAAATTGTGAACAATTCTAATTTTTTTTTCTGAAGACGAAGAGTCGGAATGGGTGGCAAATGCTGTTGATCTGTTGATTATAGGAGTAGAGATGGAAGATGATAGAAAATATCAGTGCATTGCAAATAATATCTAGGAAAGAAACCAATTAGGGGTGGCATTCTTAAACATAGGCTAAATTTTTTTAATAAAAGGGAAAAAAATAAGGCTCTTTTAAAAAAACGGTTACTGCAAGGAATTGACTTCTAGGAAAATTCATGAGGACCTTGATTTGAAAATTCTGTTGCGTCTTCTTAACTTCTTCCTTCTTCTTCTGCTTCTTCGTCTTTTACTTTTTCACCTTGATTTTCATCATATTTCTATTATGAACTAATGTTTCGTTGTTATCTTACAGACGTCCAAAAACCTGAGATTATTGAAGGTCCAGAGAGCCAAAGTGTCTCGATCGGTTCCAATGCTACCTTTAGCTGCACTGCTAGGGGCTTCCCAACAATCCATTGGAGAAAGGACAATGCTCCTTTACAGTACAACTCCAGATTAAGTGTTATTCCAGACAACCGAACAAATCGCAGTCAGCTTTTCATAACGAGAGTAGAGATGAAAGATAATGGCAAATATCAGTGCACTGCAAATAATAGCTGTGGAAGAAACCAATCAGGAGTGGCTTTCTTAAAGATAGGTTAGAGATTTTTTGATAAAAGGAAAAAGTAAGGATCTTATAGGCGGTTGCTGTAAGGACTTGACTTCTAGAGAAAAATCATAAGGGCTTTGATTTGAAAATCCTGTTGCATCTTCTCCTTGCGTCTTCTGCTTCTTTTTTCTTCACCTCAAATTCCATCACATTGCTATCATCAACTAGTATTCGTTGTTATCTTTCAGGGGTCCAAAAACCTGAGATTGTTAAAGGTCCAGAGAGCCAAAGTGTCTCGATCGGTTCCAACGCTACCTTAAACTGCACTGCTAGGGGCTTACCGAGGCCAACGATCATTTGGATAAAGGACAATGCTTCCTATCCTTTACGGCCCAACTCCAAAGCAAGTGTTATTCAAGACAACCGGGAAATTAGCAGTCAGCTTTTCATAACGGGAGTAGAGACGGAAGATTATGGAAAATATCAGTGCATTGCAAATAATAGCTTTGGAAAAAGCCAACCCGGAGTGGCTTTCTTAAAGAAAGGTCAGATATTGCAGCTACGCTGCAACACGGTTAACAAAACACATGATTTCGGGGTTATTAAGCGAAAAATTCCCTTAATAACAACGGTTACACTACTTCTCTATTCGAACTAAAAGCCTGCTTTGCTTTCAACCGCGTGCTCAGTCTTTTTTTTTGAACTATCAAGGAAAAAACTAAAACCGAAGATTATGTAACAAGACTTAAATCTGATGATTACGTAACATACTGAATTGCGTGACTCGTGTCACTAGTCTTAAAAAGTCTCTTGTCCAGATATTTTTTGATAAAAGAAAAAAATTGAGGATTTTAAAGGCGCTTAATGCATGAAATTGACTTCTAGAGAAAAATCGCCAGGGCCGGGATTGAAAATCCTGTTTCATCTTCTGCTTCTTAGTCTTTTTTTTCATCTTAAGTTTCATATATTACTATTATCAACTAATGTTTCGTTGTTATCTTGCAGTGGCCCAAAAACCTGAGATCATTGAAGATTCCAGAGAACCAAAGTGTCTCGATCGGTTCCAACGCTACCTTTAGCTGCACTGCTAGGGGCTTCCCGAGGTCAACGATCCTTTGGAAAAAGGACAATGCATCATATCCTTTACAGTCCAACTCTAAAGCAAGTGTTATTCAAGACAACCAAACGAATCGCAGCCAGCTTTTCATAACGGGACTAGAGATGGAAGATTATGGCAAATATCAGTGTATTGCAACTAACAGCGTTGGGATAAGTCAATCAGAAGTAGCTGTATTAAGCAAAGGTGAGATTTTTTTGGAAAAAGAGGCAAAAATAAAGATCTTAACGAAGGCTAATGCAAGGAATCGACTTTTGGATCAAAATCTCAAAGGTTTATAATTAAAATGCCTCTATCTCCTCTGCAATTCTTCCCTAGTCCTCTGCTTTGCCTTTATCTTTTTTTTCAGTCTTTCTCAATTCATAATTCTGATTTATTACACTATACCGCTACAACTTTATTATTATTATCATTATTATATTGTTGTTTTTTTTTTGTTATTATTATCAGTACTCTTCTTATTTCACCGCTTAAATCTAAGACTATGGACTCCAGTGGAATTTATATTTTTTTTCATAGTTAATCCAGCACTTATTCCCACAACCTCCGAGAATGGAAAGCCAGAAAATTCAGCATCTCACACTACTACAATCGCTGTATCATGCACTTTGGTAGCTTCACTTATTTGTTTAGTCATTGGGTTTGTGTGGATTCGGCGTAGAAATCGTGATAAAAAGGTAAATAATACGTTACACGACATCCCCGTCCATAATGAAAGGAAAAGAGTTCGATAACAATAATGCTAATAATGATAATAATGATAATAGTAATAATGAAAATAGTGATAATAACAATGATCAAAACTTTGCAAAGTTTTTCTAATCTCTGTATCTCGCCTCACAAATTAACAAAGATCGATGACACGCGAAAAACGTACCTTCCGTTGAAACTGGTTCATGGCTGGTCAATCCTAACATTCCTTCGTGTGCCAGCATAAGTGAGGTTGTTTATAATGATTTTCGTTAGTTCGGCTAAGGCTTAGAGTAAGGCTAAGTAAAACGCCCATTTCTGTCCCTACTTGTTCTTTTCTCCTCCAAATTATCCTTTCCTCCACTTTGGTCTTATAAACAACTTATGCAGAAGGGTTCAGGGGCCCGTGCTCGACCATGCATTTTCATCGAGTTTATGGAGCTGTTCAGCCTGAAAAAGGGCTGTATTTCTTACTTACATACCTTTAATTTGTCAAATTTGAGGGTCATCGTAATGAAAAATGCACTATCATAATTACCTTTTGTCTTCAATTATAATTCAATGACAGGACAGAAAACGTGCGACAGAGGTGTATTTAGACAAAGGCAAGCACTTGCCAAACGGGATAGAGGACCTTGAAAATGACTGGTCGCCCAATACCCAGACTATCAAGAACCTCGAGGAAAGGCGTCCGTTAGTGGGGGATGGAGTAAGGGAAAGAGGGTCTCCAGATGGAAGTGAGCAGGATGATACGATGCAACAAGTTATAGAAGAAAGAGATCAAGAGAGATTACATTCGGGTGAGAAGACTGGTACTGACATTTTCACAACTGATAAATGTGTTGACCTGGTTGTCGACGATCAGCGACAGATATCGTCTCAAGAGACCGAAGAAGGATGCGAAAACTTGGAAAATCTTGAAGTATTCGATGAAATACTCGGAGAAGGCGAGTTTGGAATCGTCTACAAAGGTCGCTATGGTGGGAAAGACGGAAACATGACAGATGTAGCTGTTAAAAAGCTAAAAGGTATGTACACGACATCAAAATGTCAAATTATTAATTCCTAAGTGCAGTGGTTTACCACTGAATTGATTTTTCGTCCTGGAAACTTTGCACCATCTTACTTTTTCGTCATTTTTCCCTTTGCAGAAAACACCCATTAATTCTGCTTCTGTTCTGAATGCCCTTTGCCGCCTCGCTTTGTTTTCCATATCATTTATTTTACAATAGCCAAGCAATTTAAGAGGTCCTCCTGCTTTTTTCTCTGTGCCACTGTAGACCTTAGTGCTATTGCCAAAGAAACCCTGCTTAATGAGATAAGGACCTTGAGGCATGCTGGGAAACATCCTAATATTGTCACTTTGATTGGTACGCGGATAGAGGGAGGTAAGTAACTTTTCGACCATGTAACGCATTAGAGATAGCCAGGTTCACCAATAAGGTAACGTTTTATCCAAGTGTAAGATCAGTTTGAACGGTGCATGTGTTGATGTTAAGATTAAAGAAAAATTATTAGACTTAGTGCTCTATCCATTATAGACTTAGTGTTTTATCCACTCTATCTTAGTGCTCCATTAGTACCTCCCGAAAAACAGTCAAGTGCTCTATCCATTGAGGGTTAGCTCAATGGATAGAGCACTGGATTGCTGTGCGGGAGGTCGAGGGTTCGAGCCCCGGGCGGACCAACACTTAAGGTCTTAAAATAATTGAGAAGAATATGCTACCCTTCTATCAAGAAATAGTTAGATATTCTAGTCTTATCGGATAGGGACGAATAAAATGGAGGTCCAGTCTCCCGCAGGGTTAGGGGTAGGAGACGTTAATTTCCCACGCACGAGATTACTGTGTGATGGATGTCCTCCCCTGGGGTGGGATGGGTGGGTTATAAGGTGAGATCGTTACATGGACTGAAGCGGCTGCCAGAGGCGCCTGATAATGCTGACTTTCAATCTCAACCTTATCAGGAATGGGTGGGAATTGGCCTGGAAAAACCCCCGTGGGGAGTGGTCAACTAATGTATGTATGTATGTATGTATGTATGTATGTATGTATGTCTGTATGTATGTAAGTGTTAGCCAAAAAATCTGTGCTTCTTGATCGGAAACCATTTGATGCTAGGCTAACCGCTGGGGGATTCATATGGAATTTGTTTCTTGGTTTTTTTGGCACCAACTTAACTTATTTTTACCGACGAAACCACCTTTTGATCAAATCCAGGGGCAAATATTGTTCAAATATTGTCTTTCTCTTGTTAACTTTTCTGCTGGTGTTTGATCTTCTTTCACTAGGAAACGTTCTTGTGGTCACTGAATTGATTCATGGTGGCAGTCTGGAAAATATTTTAAAGGCCAAGAGGGCTCCACGGGAAAACAACAATTATCATAACGTCTGCTGTAAGCTTAATGACCGGCAGCTGGTTACGATTGCATTTCAGATTGCCGCAGGAATGCAACACTTAGAGGAGAGAAAGGTAAGACCCGTTGACAGTGCGTAGAAATGTTAAGGTAACTTTGTTTACCTTCCGTAACAGATGACTGCTCTCAAGTGATTATAAACAGCTCTAAATATAACGCTGGCAGCTCGAAGTTATAAAGGACACATTGGGGGTCTTTTGCACTTTGGTATAAGCCACCACTTAGTCATTCGTGAGTGTCTGCTAAGCTAAAGATTTATAAATTGTCTTCTCTCACAGTTCGTTCATCGCGATCTGGCAGCGAGGAATATTTTAGTTGATGCCAACTTGGTGGCTAAAGTTGGAGATTTTGGATTGGCCAGAGACATATCTGATGCTGGTATATACACCATAACCTCCAACGTAAGTACGCTTTGCAATCACTTTCAACGACCAAGCAAAAACTCAACAAACTGAAATGCATCATATTTGATGGTCTTCCGTAGTATAATCGAACACATTGAATTAATTCCCTCCCAAAGAGCTGTGTATTACGTTTACTTCATTAATTATGGTTAATATTTGTCCTGATAATAATGACAACAATAATGATGATAACTATAATAATGGTCAGGATAACCACCCCCTTGGATTTTCTAGAAAAATTCACTGCCTGACTAGTGAATTGCACGTTAAATTTCACGCGAAAAACCGATATCGCACGAATCGCGAAGCGATGAGGGCGATATCGATTTTTCAAGTGAAATTTAACGTGGAATTCACGAGTCAGGTAGTGAATTTTTCTTGAATCGCATAACTGAAAAAAAATAAATAAATAAGGAAACAAGAAATTAAAACGGCAATGTTATTGTCTGTTTTTATTCCGTACGCGCGCCCTTAAGAAAGCCATTTTAAAGTCAACTGTCAGAACTGTCATTGTTAAGGGAATGGAAAGCAGGGTAAGTCGCTCACGTTTGAACCGTCGACAATTTTAATTGTACCTCATGAATTTTTCTTGAATCACATAGCTAAAGCCACCAAATCACTGGGCGAAACCAGATGTTTTGTATTTTTGTGCGCCACGACAGTGCGCAAACGATGGAAACCCTTTCAAAGTCAGGTGTCAATATCTAGCAAATAGAGGGAAGAAGATATTTTTAGAATGAAAACAACTTTTATTTCAAACTCGTGGAGAAAGCGGTGCCTCACATTTTACAATCTTCAGCAAAAAAACTAAAAGTACACAATACGGAGTTATTTAAGACAGAGATTTGCCTGCTACCACTCAACTCGGCAAAATGTGGCGCCGACAATCAACAACTGAATGGTCAAATCCTCAAGCGAAATGAAAATTTGAAGCGTTCCGGTATCAAAGCAAGATCTACAAATAACCGGTGAGTGCTTTACAGTTGTAAAAAAAAGTGTATTCAAAATATAATGATTAAGACTGGAATTTCTCAGTAAACTCTGGCGAAAAACAGTTCAGTTAAAAGTCACAATTTTAAATGTTTTTCTTTCATCGCAAGGAGTCGCTCGTTGGTGTCAATGCTGGACTGAAAGTTTATGGAAATATTTACTGGAGAATTATTAAAAGTTACTCCAGTAAACATTCCGCCAACTGCTCCTGCCATCAGGTAACTAGAACGACTGGCATTGCTGTCAAGGTCACTAGTAGCTGCTGTGTTGCTTGGCGTGGCTGAGGTATTGAGAACAATCTCCCGTAAAGCATGACTTGAATAGCCGTTGGTAGTTGTCGCGCTTGGCGTGGGTTGAAACCGGCCAACTTATTCGACATTCGCCGCTGTTTTTCCAGAGGATTATGGCTGTAGCTGGATATAGATTCCGGATTGGAGTGGCCAGTGAGCTCTGATATCTCCACTGGGTCGAAATCATCACTGAGCGCTTGGATGACAGTTCTTCGACGACTCGAATTTGTGAATTTGCCGTCTAGTGTTTTTTGAAACCATGTCGTATCTAAAAGAGGCCAGTTCGCCGTCTGCATAGGCTACAATGGTTTGGATTTCGGGAAAAGATGCTTGACCGTTTTCGGCATTGATACCTGTTTTGGTTTTCTTTCGTAACGCTTGTTTGGTTTTCCTCGGCGAGAACTGTCGTTTGGCTTTCTTCCCTCGTCTCTGGCATTTTGATTTTTTTCTATGCGTTTTCTCGTACTTGTGAGCGGGAGTGGTTTCCTCCAATTTTCTAAAAATTTCAATTTCAAATCAAAATTTGGAAGGCATTCGTTTTCTATAAATTTGTTCATATTTGTTCATATTTTCATAGCACTAGTTGTATTTACGTTTTTACGTTCGTAACAATAATTTTTGCTCGCGACTGACGTCAGCGATATCGCTTTATGCATTAGTGCGATTCCACGCTAAATACCCTCTCTTCCGGTTGACGTATTGACCAATCAGAGCGCGTGTTTACTTTAAGCTATGCGATTTTACTGATAATCAAAAATAATTAGAAAATGTTATATATCTTAACGTTGAAAAAGAAATCGCATACACGTACTGAATGCATCATTCCGTTGCATGAGTCAGCCTCTTCCCATCCTGAAAGGACCTTGACTCTACTGCAAACAGGACCTTGCTCACATGAATCTGTCTTTTCAACAGGGCAAGGTTCCGTGGAGATGGTCGTCTTTAGAATCTCTCCGAGATCTGCATTTTACATCCATGAGCGATGTGTAAGTTCATTTTGTATTTTAATACTGTCAGATAGCTTTCTCTTGACTTACAGCCGGAGGTGTTGGTCAGCAGAAAGGATCTCCAAAAACGTCATCTGCCTGTCGGCTCCGCTATTTTCCTCAAAGCATTACTATGGTTATATCTGGGCTTCATTTTACGTTGTTCGCTCGTCTCTTTGTCCATATACAGTGTATGTTTACCTATTTGCATTTATGGACACACCATCAAAACTTAGCATGACTTAAGTAATTTCTTCTTTCAAATGGACAATCTTATGCTCTTATTGGTTGATTGAAATTTATATCAGAGGCGAGGTCCGACAGGAAAGACTCAGCAAAGTCTTAAGCGATGCAAATATTCATTGAACCTTAAAGAATACGACGAGACTTGATCTTTAATCAAGTCAGTGCTAATCCTCCGTGCGAGAAGGTCGTCAGCTTCCTTTCCTAACTCATTAAAGTTATTAAAGCATTGATGCATATTTGCAGGTGGTCATTTGGTATTGTCTTATGGGAAATTGCCACTTACGGTGAGTGTCGTGGGATATTATGTGTGACACCCTATGAACTGGAAGTCATGCTCTCGCCTTCCAATCCATAAAGCAGCCCAAAGTTAGGAAGGCTGCCCTGTTAAGCTAACTATATAGACACGAGGATCTTAATTTAGAAAAATGCGTATTACCAGTCAGACGAAATGAAACTACGTCTTTTTTGTCCCCGAGCTGCGCTTAATTTTGTATTTGTATTTTTTTCCATAAATTTTCTGCTGAAATACTCATTGTCTTAGATCCTTGTCTCTGCAACCGAATTATTTAAATCATGATGATCTTCTTTCAACCAAACAGGTGAGTTGCCATACCCTGACATCTCATCACTAATTGCCTTAGTGAGTCGATTGGCTACAGGATACCGGATGCCTCGTCCCGACCAATGCTCGGAAGAACTGTAAGCTTTAAAGTACTGCATAATGCCGATAGAAAATGAATTGAATGATTGATAATTTTGTAGAAGGCTTCAAACAATGAAACGTTAACTCGCCCTATTTTGAAAATAATTGAAAAGCGTTTTACTCTTCAAGGCAAGTCTTGCAAGATCCTTTGACACACTTCCTCTCGTTGAAAATCGAAACGATGCAGGGAATGAGTCGTCATGATTTAAAAATCGTTTGCATATCAAATGTCACATTCAGCAAATCAGTGATCTTTCCAATGATCATTGTCATGAGTTCAAAATCCCCCTTTGTACCTCTTTCCACGTTTGATACGGTCGATCCAGATGTTGACAGTGTCAACTTCACGAAAATGTTAACTAATACTGCATTAAATTTTTAGATATGAGCTAATGAGTTCTTGTTGGAAAGAAAATCCTATGATGAGACCAGCCTTTTCACAGATCGCCCAACAGCTGAAGAATTTTTTGCGAGAAGTGAAGGTAATTAATGGTTGCATTTACAGGATTTCCATTTCTTCCCTTCAGTATCGCCTTTCTTTAAACCTTATCTGTCCTCTTCTTCCTCCTTCAATTTTTTTTTGATCGATGATTCAATATACCCTTTCATGGACGCCTCTGTCACCCTGTCAGTCCTTCTGGGAAATTTCCAACTCCCGCCATGAATACATTCATCCTTTCGGAAACACAGTGATCCATCCACTTGCTTGTCTGTCCATCCTTCTGTCGACATCTGTAGGACTGTTCTTTCTTGTGCTTGTTCCTAACTTCATTCATTACTTTTGTTTGATTCATGTAAGGCCATTGTTTCTTTCCTTATTAATTTTTTTTGTGATGGAATTATCAATGGCTGACTCTTATTTCCAATGATTTACTTCAGACGACATATACAAATATCACAGAGGAAAACGATGGAAAGGCTTGATGACGCCTGATGCTAGAGCAAAACCCTCATTTTATTTGATTAGTAATAGGAAGATAATCGCGATATATCGAATACGTGCATGCATATAAGTATAAGGCCTAACGTATAAAAATAATAATAATAATAATAATAATAATAATAATAATAACAATAATAATGGTTTATTAACAGATCCATTAGATGGCGCTTCTCTGTTAAAATACATCAATTACAATTAAAATAAATCAAATTAAGTTATTCACAAATTACGAAATATGCAATTAAAAGTAGAAGTAGAATTAACAGAATAGTAATTACAGTAAAACTAACTAATCACTCTGTACTCTATTACATAAAAAATTCCTTGAAAGTCTTAAAAAGTTTCTGTAATCTTTACAGTTTCTAATAGATTCTGATAAATTCTTAAGTGCTGTTTTCGATTGGGACCACTAATCGTATTTGACCCAGGTGCCGACCACGCTCAAAAGAATTAGATTCAATTTGTTTCCTTTTGAGAGAAGGTTCCACACGTTTTCTTCACAATAGGTAGTGGAAATCGCAGTATAGAATAGACGGTCCACCCTGTCTTACTTTCGACGCTGAATTAGTAAAGAAAAAAAGTTGCTATCACGTAAATAGACTGGCTTAGCGTGGATTGGCTTTGCTAAGAAAAATCTAAGCACTCATCTAGCCTGGCTTTTTAGCAAATCCTCCTTAATAATTTTCTTCGCTCGCACGAAAACTATACTTCTATCCTGCTCAAGCTGCTTCCTGCGTGCTTTATAACAGAAGAGAGTACAGTCCATGCTTCTTTATTTATTAAATAAAAGATAAAACTTTTGAAAGACCATGACTTGCAAATGAAACCTTGACTTCAAATCAGAGCTACAGAGAGTCAGAAGCGAGGAGACACAACCACTTACGAGAGAAGTGTGTGACGCTCGACAGAAGAAAGAAATAATCTTTAGGATGTAACATCGTAACAAATATATTACTCTCAAAACTTTCCCAAGTAATGATTATTATATCAACACGTAAATGAAGCTAAGGGAAAAAAAAAAAGAAAAACCATTTGATCATATCACAGCCAGAATAACAATAAAACTTAACTTTATTCGCGGTTGGCAAGTGTTTAAGTTTATTTACGTTATTCAAACGCCTATCTTCAAAATATTATTCATTAAATACAAGCTATTTACACGATCATAATCAGAGAATATCTGTCATATATTTAACATATGTGTATAAAAAAATAGTAAAAGGACCCACAAAACGAGAAGATAAACGCAATAACTAACACTACAATTCAGGCATTTCTTTGGTCGACAGCCTGGGTGCCAGGCCCTCATGATTAGCGCTGTAGGAAGAGGTTTGCCGAGGGTCTGGCACTAATTGTGAGTGTGAGACCCCAGCAAACTTGTCACCGGCTCACGTTGCCCAGGTCTCCATATTTTCCCGAGGACGAAGAGACACTTGCACCGAAGCGCTTATAATGAGGGCCAACTCACTCACAAGTTAATTAGTCAAATCATTAACATGTCCCTGGGAAAGGCTTGCTGAGCCTCATCACTACGCAACAAAAGCATCAATCACTACGAAAATCATCAATCACTACAAGCTCGGATGGGCCATTATTGCGACAAACAAAAGAAACATAATTGTTTCATGTTGATGTTTTATGTCCTTTTCAATAAAATAGATAAAATGTTTTGTACGGGAATTGCACTGCCGTTTGTGACTTCTCAATTTTTTTCAATTCTTGTTGAATTTTGATCAAATACATAAGTTAAGTTAAATACCATAAGTTAAATTTTCTGAAACTGAATCCATCAACGTTTTTCTTTGGTGTCCAAATGCGATGAGTTTTGATCTTTTATCTTAGTAACACAACCTTTCCGGCTTTGTTTGAACGGGTTCAAACAAAGCCGTCGCTGAAAGCTGTTGAGGCGCTCTACGGAGTCCTAAATATCTTTAAGAGGCTAGAAACCAAAGTTTCGGGCCAAGATTTGACGGTATGGGTTGATGGTTACCGAATCCAAGAAGTCTTAGTGTCAAAAGCTGTTATTCAAGCTCATTACGGAATCGCGCCCATTGAAAATCGTCGCCCGGGAAAAGGGGGGGTATCCATGCTTTGCAGGCGGAATGTCGTTGCAAAAGCTCACCGCCAGCTTCGGTCTCTTAAGATCTGAATTGACAAATTCACTAAAGGGAGTTGTAAAATTTCGCTTTGCGTCCGGTCAGAGACAATGGAGACACAATTGAAACAATTAGTATTGTTTGAAGGTGATGAAACGAAGTGTTGTTATAGTGAAGCTGAGTTGAAACTGAGCGTGTACATACTTGGAGCAGAAATTTAGAACGTATACTTAGGCTTTTCGAAAAGTAAATAGACTTTCCCGAGGTGTTAAGTGAAACTGACAGCAATAACGGGCTAAAAAGGAATATTTCTGTAATGTTATTTTGCTTTGATGGCGAAATTGATGGTCGAACCTCGTAAATCTGCCGCATTTCCGTCTTAACGTACTTATTCGTCTATGAGCTGAACTCAGCTAGAAGCCGAGACCCTAAAGATCAAGAGAACCTCTTTAATGGAGAGCTCAAGATGTCAGCGAAACGCACAACGATGGGCCGTTACACTCCGAAATATCCGCGATCCGCGGCTGGATGAGAGATTACTTGACTAGTTTACAGGGCAGGGAAGCCAAGGTAAGTTTTCTTGTTACTTGTCGCAGATTTCAACACCGTAATATGTGACGAGTTTGTTTACCAAGAGTGGGAATGGGCAATTCTGGTTGGTCTGTTTCGAAATTGTTAAAACACTTTCGCGAGATCTACACCTGCAGAATTTCTAACACTCTAGACGGCACTGGAGATGAAGTAATCTACTCGGAAGAAACAGCAGACCTAGCGGACGAGGAGGAGATGGACGACGAATTCGACGCCGACACCAAGGGCATATGGTATTTCGTAGACTGGACTGGACTGGACTGGACTGGACTGGACTGGACTAGTAAAACGAGGACTAGTAAAGCGTGGACTAGTAAAAGGAGGACTAGTAAAATGCAGAGTAGTAAAACGCGGACTAGTAAAACGTAGACTAGTAAAATGCTGAGTAGTAAAACGCGGACAAGTAAAACGCTGACTACTAAAACGCGGACTTAACAACAACAACAACAACAAAAAACAATTTCATACGAAGGCGATCACAAGACTTAATGGCGAGCCAATTCAGTGAGTGACAATCCCTGTTTGACCTTTAAGCTACAAATGGGTTTGACATGCGCCAGATGCAAACGATTTTATAAGTTTAGGCTAACAAAGAAAGAATTTTATTCAGCAGCAGTTCAAAATCTTAAAATAAACTATCGACGTAAATTTCTCATCTGGAAACTCGATTTTTCTCTTATATTTAAAATTGTTTATTTCGTCGTAAATTTCACGGCAGAAACGCAGGAATTCGATGAATAAAAGTCGTATTAAATCTCTTTGTGTCTAGGTAGAAAGAGTCTCATTGACTTCAGCTTTTTGGTGGAGGAAACACCGATTTACACACGCCATTACAGAAAACAAACAAGCAGACTGACAACTCCAAAATAGCTATTTGCATTTACCTACAATTTGACTTTCTGTGACATTTTAAAACGGAACAGAGGTAAATCTTCGAAGATTAATCGTTGTTGGAAATAAAAAAATACTTTCCGAAAGATCTCTGTTTTTCTCTTTACGAGAAAATCGTCGCATGATCAGTTAACTTGTGTGTATTTGTCACACCAGTACTGCTGTTTCTTCAAAAGCGTATGCTTCTTTCCTCTTTAATTGACAGGTGTCACATCGTGACAGTTACTTTTCAAAAAAATGTTTGAAAATTTGTTCGGAAGCCTTTTAACTACCTTTACAAACAAAAATGTTTCGGCGAAAGTTTTCCCTTTTATTTGAAGAACCTGAATGATTTAGGGTTACAACTACGATTTTAATTACGGGAATATCCTCCTTGAACTTGACTTGATAGGGAGTGAGTTATAAAGAAAACAAATGTTATTCAAATTAAAGAGAAAGCTTTCGCCGAAACATTTTTATTTGTAAAGGTAGTTAAAAGGCTTCCGAACAAATTTTCAAACATTTGACAGATATTCTCTAATTCTAACTATTTCCTGTACACAGCAGGAAATACTTACGCTTACGGACAAAGAAACTTGCATTTATTCATAGACAGTTGTTTCGGCGAGGCCCTTAGACTTGTGAGAACTAACTCCTCAGCTAAAATCCTTCAAAAGAGTTCTTCGAAAATTTCTATTTGATATATTAGAAAAGGAGGATGAGTATATTGAAATCCTCATGATTGTTAATAAAGTGGTTCATAAATATGTTACGTCTGTTTTTTTCTCTCCTCCTTGCCTTTCTAGGAAATATCTCTGGGTCCAGCTCTACAGTGTAGTTATTTTCACGGATATTGCGATCTTCAGGTAATTAGAGCAGACGTTGAAACATAAACTAAAGCTACAGAACAATACCAACCGTGCTCAGTCAAGAGCGATCAAGCAATCCAGGTAGATTCTCGAAGCATTTTTGTTTTCTCTTTAATAACACCCGTGGGAATATAGCCGGCGACAAATTGAGGTGGAGTTATTAGTTATCAAGTGACAGATCGGTTTATTTTTAATAGGTTGTAGCCGGTTGAACCCGTCTGGTACAAAAGAGAATAAAGTCCCTCCTTTCGCTCGATTCGCTTCCGTGAAGGTAGGTAATTTAGGGTGGTCCATATGGGTAGTCCACCAAGGTAGTCCATATGGGTAGTCCACCAAGGTAGTCCATATGGGTAGTCCATTTAGGTAGTCCATCGAGGGTAGTCCATGGACTGGCGGTCAGCGAAATGGTACCCACCCGTTCTTAGGAGGCGTCGAGCTTCTCCTTTTACAAATCCCGTATTTAGCTCGGTGGAAAAAGTTCGTCAATTACAAGGTCTCTGTGTCTCTAATATGCGTTTGCATGTCAAGGGTCAATTCACAGTTCAATAACTCGCGTCTACGAATATAATTACTGTCCCTCTTTTCGCTCGATTCGCTCTCGTGAAGGTAGGTAATTTAGGGTAATCCATATGGGTAGTCAATTTAGGTAGTCCATATGGGTAGTCCATTTAGGTAGTCCATACGGGTAGTTCATCGAGGGTAGTCCATGGACTGGGGGTCAGCGAAATGTACGCACCCCCTAAGAACGAATGTCGTGCTCCACATTTAGTAAAAGCGTGCATTGTTTCAAAATACCCTTCGAGAATAGTGGAAACCTTTATGAGGGTTTTGAAAAACGTATCTCTGGAGTTATTACTGCAGGAGAGAAGTATACTCTGAAACAAAGAAAATAACGCGCGTACAGAAGAAAATATTGCCTTTTGTAAACACAATCTCATCCGGCTTTGCCAAACCTCAAGAACATACAGATGGAGAATTATGACACCTCAAAACTGACCCGTATTATCACATCGCAAAGGAAAGTCATCAAAAGATATCCTAATAAGAGCTAAACTTTGAGGGTAGAAGATTTAAAAGTGCTAGCGAATGGTAGGAGATGCACAGGGAGTGTTGCAAATCTGCGAGCCAGCGAGCCATGCGAGCCAAGGGGCGAGCCATGCGAGTCATGCGAGTCATGCGAGCCATGCGAGCCACAGTCAAAATGTTAAGAATTTTTATTTGTTACATTTATATTCGCATGAGAACAAGAACAAGAGCAACGGAACAAGATAACTCTGATTCATTAAAGAGCGAAGCTGTTAAAATTACGCGATTTACTCACCATTCTTGACGTCAATACACGGAGTTGTCCTGGAGGTACTGTTCTCTTTTCTCTTCAGTGATTTTCCACGTGGATATCAATGAATGACAGGAGTCAATGGATTACCAGTCAACGACCCATTCGAGTAGCGGAAGGGGATGGAGCCGTAAGTTTTCCTCAGAAAACTTTTTTACTTAAGTCTTGAACCTTAATTAATTTTTGTCGCATTGCTTTTATTTTCGTGGATCCTGAGAGATTTGAATAGATAAAATTCTCTCTAAATAACAAAAATATGAAACGAAGAAAAAAATTAGTCCAACTCAGGACGGCCATCACTATGACGCAAGACTTGGCACGTCGCACAGATGTTCAGAGCATTTTTCATATTTGACGCACCAGCAATAGTTCTGGCAACCGAAGCAAGATTAGGATTTTTTCCGGCGTGTTGCCTCACGCAAGGTAGAGGTTTTCATGGATCAAGTGACTCTTTTCATTGCTCTAATTAAACTGTCCTTCATTCGATGATCAAGATAGAAGATTTACCACAGAACACTGGCGATTATTTAATTTTCCTTCACTGAGGAAAGTAGGTTTACAACACGATTGATAAATGCCCTTGCACTAGTAACGCTATGTAACGCAACACATTAAACACATCAATGGGCCTTTTCGCTTCATAAAAGGGTCTTAAACACTTTCACTTAAAATGCATAAAACATTAGTACCGTTGGAGTGCGTTTGAGCGCGTTTGGTCAGAGCTGTTGAAGAAGGATCAAAGTGACCATACAAATCTTTGAAAGGCTTCAAACTACGACTTACAACGAATTTGACTTGCTCGAAAACCGGTCTCAAATTACATGCTAAAATACAATGCTTGCGTCTGTCCTTGAGAACGATATAATACGTGAGAAATACTTACGAAAAATATTTCTACACGTTTAGAATATATCAAATTATATTTACCTATAGTGAGAGGAAAAAGAAATGGCCTAACTTTTGCGGAATATTCAGTCAAACTCCACACATTAATACCACTTTTACCGCCATATTGAAAATAACTCTACCACAATGCAATGCAATCGGAGTGCGCACACCTCCTGGTAGTATACTGAGGAAAAGGGAAGGGACTCAGAAGTTGTGTAGCGTCTCAACTATGGAACTTCAAACGAAGTAAAACATGTTTATATCACGAAGATTATGATCAGTTCGCGAGTAGCGAAACCAGAGTGATATCGCCGAGTGATTTCTTCAAGGGATTTTTGCCAAGTGTTTTCCACGGATATTAATGAAATCGTACGTACGGAACTTACCTCAAATAAAGCCACATCAAATAGCCGCCAAGCGTACTAATTAACGGTGAACTAATGCTCGAGAATCTCCACTCATATTGTATGAATTCAGATGATCACATAACAAATGAATTATGGTTGTCTTGGTTGTAATGGGCGCTCACGAAAATCTCCTAACATTTGTTTTTCTTTCAAATTCTGCGTTTTCTCTTGGAATGCCTGGGGGGTATGGACTTTAAACCAATAAAGGCTCAATATCATAAATTCTAGAGGACTTGTCTAACACAAAGGCGATAGACAGAGGCACGTGAGTGGTCAATGCCTCAATAACATGTAAAAAAGGACTGTTTTTATCTTAGATACTGAATAAGATATTGAGAGAAACGCAGCTGGCCTAGTTGTTTACGATCATCTTACGCACAGAGAGCTTTCCCCCGCACAAATCGCTCCTCGGCGTACACGCGCATCTTCCTGCCTAGTCTACCAGACACTAATTTACAAATTGGACGATAGCAGCACTATCTGCTTGAAAGCCATGATTGGCAGGAGGCTTTTTCTGTTACTGACTGTGATTTGAAATGCGATGGGTTAACCAATACCCTTTGGACCATGTTTAACGAGTGCTTCCCGCTGATTTCTGTTTGTATATCCTCAAGGGATCCTCCTTTCATTTCACCATTGGTTAAACATCTTTTGAAATTTAGGAACAGGTTGCAAAAGTGATCTAAACCGCTCCCTGTTGGCCTTGAGGACAGAATCAACCATCTTATTAGGGAAAATGAACGACAAGCTGTCGAGCAGGATTCTCGTATGTCCGGTTGGGGTTCTCGTGCGTGGTGGTCCACTGTCAATACCATTACTGGAAGAGACGCTCAGCCACAGTTGATCAGCTCAGTTATTCATCCAGACATCATTAATAAATATTTTTGTAGCATAAACTCTGATCCTGAATATATAGACCCTGCACCAATTGATATTCCTGACGATGCGAGTATACCTACAATACCTCTTCACGTTGTCCAACTCTTTCTTTATAAGCTTAAGAGGACTGCTTGTGGCCCGGATAAGCTCCCATAATGGCTTTTAGAAAATTTGCCCATGATCTTGCCCCTGTTGTCACCGATGTGTTTAACAGCTTCGGCCAATTTCTATAACTGCTATTATCATGAGACTTTTTGAACAATTGGTCTATAGGTTTGAACTTTCCAGTATTTTCAATGATTATATTGATTTAGCTCAGTTTGCCTATCGTGGTGGCCATAACTCTACTATGGCATTAATTAAATGTCAACACACGTGGTTAAAGTGGCTTGATGGTAACGCCGATTTTGTCAGAATTTTTTCCTTTGACTTTAGTAAGGCCAACGACTCTGTATCACACAATTCCCTCTGTAGTAAATTAAAGCAAGTTAACATTAACCCATATATTATTAATTGGCTTATTAGTTTTTTAAATTATAGAAAGCAGAGAGTTGTTGTCGATGGTCATAGTACTGAACATGTTTCTATAAATAGGGGTGTTCCTCAAGGTACAGTCCTGGGGCCGGTCTTATTTTCTATTTTTATTAACGATATCAAAGCTGTTAATACTAATAAGAATCTTCAAGTTAAATTTGCTGATGATATAACTATTAGTTTACCAATCGTGGCAAATGTAGGCTTAGATGAATCCGAAACGGAAGTCCTATCCTTTATTGAATGGTCCGAGAGGAACTGCATGAAAGTCAACTTGACGAAAACATGGGAACTTCTTTTACGAGGAAAGACTTCCACGACGCCTCCTGAACCACTCGAGATCATAGTAAGGAAAGAAAAACTGAAACTATTGGGTGTTACCTTTGAGCAGGTGCCAGTTAATTGGGACACTCATATTGATTATCTACTTAGTAAGGCCAGCAATAGGTTGTATATTTTGAGAATATGTAAATATTATGGTTACCCTATTGAGAATTTGGACTTACTTTTTCAAAGTTTGATTCTTTCAGTTTTTACATATGCTATTGAGGTCTGGGGGTGTGCTTTTTATAGTAAATATTTAAGTAGAATTGATAAGCTCTTTGCCAGGTGTTGTAAGCCGGGTTACTGCTTGAAGCAACACGGTATCTTGGATATCCGTTGTAATAGAGATAAGAAATTATGGCAAAGGATCTCTTCCACAACACTGCGTTGAGCGATCTCTTACCTTCCCAGAGAACACGGCAGTTGAAAACTAGGTCGCATAATTATATTTTGCCTAAGGTTCAGACAAGCCGTTTTAAATCAGTTTTCATTAATGGATGTCTTTTCAATAGTAATTAATAACTTTTCTTTTCCTTATTCATTCTATTCATGTTAATTGTTGCACGTCTGTATGCACACTAATTCTTCATAAAGACCTTTATTATTATTATTATTATTATTATTATTATTATTATTTTACAATTTGATAAGAAACAGGCATCGTGAACGTAATCTTTCATCTTGTTAAACTGTTGGCTCAACAGGAACTTTACATTCCAACCGTCATTTTCCTCATATTATATCTTTTGACTCATTTTCTATCAATAAAAAATGTGGTTTCGTATGACGTTTTATTTTTGGCCAAGTAAAGTGCGCATAATTTGCCATCGGAACTCGTTTTGTATGACAACTAATTAATGATTAATTCCACTACCTTCCAATGAGTGGTACGTTAACAAGTCTCACGGCTAAACCTAAGGTAAGTTTGTGCAGTTTTTACGCAATTTTGCTTTCAAAAGATGATTTCTTTTGCACTTTTTCAGCCAAACAAAGTGACGTTTAAATAAATAAAGGAAAAACAAATTAGAAAAATGTTTATTTCGATCGTGGTTTTGTGAGCAGCGAAGGCAACAAAGTTAATTTTTGAAAAGGATTTGGGGCAACAATTTATCATTAAACAAAATCGTTTAATACAATACCTTACAGTATTAGGACATGATTCTATCATGCGATGCGTAATATCACAATTGTTTTGAGACAACTGATGAGATCATCTTTTGCACTTAAATTTCGGTGACAAGTGTTAGGGGCTATTTTTTTCTTTTAACACATTTTTAAGACGTCTTGAATTTTGGCTATTTATTCGTAATCGTTTCTTTAATCTACGATGAACAAAGTCTAAAATGGGGCTAAAATTTGAGTCAATCCATGGATTTGTATACCTTTATTACAAGCTAATGTAAAATAGTTGTATGAAATATACACATGATGTAAAACATGTTCATTCAAATTTAAGGTTCCCAAATTACTCCATTCTTAAACAGGAAGATCGATTTCATTACTAGTTATGTCAAGCGAAGCCCGCAAGGATTGTGAATTTGAGCGTGAACTTAAATACGATGCGCCTATTCTGTTCTCCTTCGATCCGGCTCATCATTATTGTACATTTGATCGCTTGCATTAGGATGAATTTTAGTCTTTGAATTTATGTCATTTTTAGTTGCCGTCATTCACATACCGAAAAAGAAAAAAGATCAGAAGGGTAAATGAGGTAAGCCAGTGGCCTATTCCCAATAAATAAATTGGCTTTTCTTTCTATCGATAAACTATTTGGAAAATGTAGAACAATGACTGTTTAATCTCGCTGGAAGAACGCATATGGTGGATAGAAACTGGTGAGGTCATGAAACATTTCACTTTTAGAATAAAAAAACTCATAAACACTCTGAAGTTAACCGCCATCGCTGCCGTCGTCTTAATCTCAATTTATTGACAGTGGAATCTTCGAGTTTCAGTGACTGGCGGCTATTCTTAATTTAAAAAACATTTAAACGTTTTGTCTCACATTTATAAACGATAAGACCTAATTCCTTTTTAGTAAAGCTCTTTGAATTAGACGAGTTCAATATTCATTCGCCTCCAAATTAATGAATATTCATGCAGTGAATTTTCCTCAAACTCCTTCTATGATGTATAAATTTCGTAAAGGTGTCAAAGAAAGCGGAAGACATTTAGAAAATTATCGTGACTTTTGTCTACCGGTAAATTTTAAACTAAAATGGTCAGGTAGAGGTTTCAAGTGAATCGTATTGCGATATAATCAATTCTACATTAGATACAATGAATATATGAAGTTCATATATTTTGAACTGCGGTATTAGATAAGTATGATGCACGATCCTCGCAGTAGATAGCGCTATTTATGCAATAGCGAAAATCAGACCTGAAAAAAGTCAGGCCTGTACGGGACTCGAACCACTGACCTCTGCGATACTAGTGCAGCGCTCTACCAATTGAGCTAACAAGCCAACTGGGAGCAGGCCGTTAAGTTGGTTCGTAATAAACCCGTGAAAGTGATAATTGAGATACAATGAATATATGAAGTTCATATATTTTGAACTGCGGTATTAGATACGTATGATGCACGATCCTCGCAGTAGATAGCGCTATTTATGCAATAGCGAAAATCAGACCTGAAAAAAGTCAGGCCTGTACGGGACTCGAACCACTGACCTCTGCGATACTAGTGCAGCGCTCTACCAATTGAGCTAACAAGCCAACTGGGAGCAGGCCGTTAAGTTGATTCGTAATAAACCCGTGAAAGTGATAATTGAGATACAATGAATATATGAAGTTCATATATTTTGAACTGCGGTATTAGATACGTATGATGTACGATCCTCGCAGTAGACAGCGCTATCTACTGCGAGGATCGTGCATCATACAATTCTACATTAATATGAAATTCTAAAGCTTGCCAAAAATATCTAACCGGCTTTTGAACTTAACAGTTATTTCTAATTCGATGGTCACTGAGATTAAAACTACTGTCTCTAATGGTGAATGACGCCTTGACAACCGCAGCATAAGAGAGAAGTCAAAACTCAGACGGAGCAACTGAAATCACCCACTCGCGTAATCTTGATTCTGCCGATTCCTCTTTGGACCTCATATTTGGCGATTCGTTCGTTGAATGTTTGGAGAAAAGCCGAAAAAAATAAAAAGAAAAAAATTTATATAAATACCGAATTTATTCGATTAATCGCCAACCCCGAAGAAGTTCCGTCCTCAAATAACCGCAGTTTAGAGCTAAAATATGAATAAACGCTGCATTTATTCAAATTATAGACTCAAAAAGGTAAAATTGTTTTAAGATCATCACATTCGAAGCTCAAAGGTATATAATCAGAACACGAGAATATACGGTAGTTCAGCTTATTCCAGCTTTGGAAATTTGCCTTTATTGATAACAACGTTTTTCAGTTCGAAGTATACTTCAGTGCTCTTTCACTATGCTCCCCTCTAAAATTCTCCCAATGCACAGTTTAATTTCTTTGTGAAAACGGAGTACTTCATTAGGGAGTCTCTCTTCCTCTTTCCAGTTCCCTGTGTTAACAATTTATTTTCGGAGTTTGCGTTCAGGAAGTTTTCAACACGGGTGAAAGTTCTCTTAGCCCATGTTCCGCAAGCCTTTTTTTTTTGTCTTCCAATTGTTTGTTTACCAAGTACACTCCGATTGCGTTCCCATCAGTTTCCTTTGCCTCATCGCTTTGCCTCATCGCGCGTGTCATGTTAAACTGACTTGTGCGCATGATTTCCTCGGAGGAAAGTATTAAAATTTAATCTGAAATACATTTTTTTTTTTTGCCATACTATTTTTTGCGAGAAATGAATTTGATTTTAGATAATCGCTGATAGCCAAATTTGAAGTCTGAGCTCAAACTTGCAATAAAACGCTGCTTAGAAACGATGCGACCATACTTAATAAAACTAAAACGTAAACAATGTTTAAACTTTACCAATATTTGCATTCCCTATAGATAGATAGATATATAGTTTATTGACTAAAAACATAACAGTCATACTTCTAGCTCACGATCACTAATATACGTAAAGATATATATAAGTACAATACGAAAACTTTAAGGATCATATAATAAAATATATAATTAAAAATATGAATGCAATCGTTTAAATGTATAGATATAACATATGATTACCAGAAACGTTCAGTTGTACACTACTTTATCGTCAAACGAATTATTATCAACATCGACTTTTAGTTGCATCTCGACGACAGTCGAACGCATTAAGTTTCAATTTCATCTTCCAAAAAGGGAGTTCGTACGCACGCGACCACTTTCAGGGTCAGTTTAGCGGCTGGATATCTCTCCGTTAACAGGTACATTTTTGCCAGTGAATTGACATTTTTTTCCTATGAGCCGATTAACCCAACCTAAATGTCTCTTCATTCAGATGAAGTCCTTTTGAGGTGGAAAAATAAAAGAAAAGTATGACTGAGTTCGTTTGACATAAGCATCTGCTAAATATAAGCAATACCGATCTTAAGCAGTCAGGACGGCGACACTAAGGAAGACGTTGATTAAAAAATAAATGTCTACTTTTAATAAGAATTTCGAAAATGGCTGCAGGTGTTTATCATTTCTTACGGCGCCACACCTCAACCGCAGCATAACGTAGAGTAGCAGCGCTGAGTTCCAAATGGCAATGACAGGAATTTTGCCGTCGCGGTTTCCGTTCGCAGACGACGCAAACTTTGGTGATTTCACTTTGCTTTTTTGCAAAGGATGGCTAAGAAATGTATAAAGTTTTAAAATGCACGTGCTGAGCTATTGTTCAACCCTCTAGATCTTTTGTTTTGCCACGTCCTCGTTGCCTTCGCCATCGAGGTTTGCTTAAGGTCGCTATTATTATTTGAATCGAGAGGAGGCGGACGATGATGTCATTGCAAAATGTCGTGAGGGATTCACATCCCTTGACGTAAGGATTCAGACATATAAATGTTAAACTGCACAAAAATTTGGATTATTTCTAATTAACCCTGGTGGGATTGTGCGTTATTTTCATTCATTATAAGAGTACATCGTGTCCGTTGGTAGGCTACCTAGCTTATTCAAGTCTACGACCCCGAAAAGTAGTTTTACACGGACATGAAGATTTCACTCGCCCGATACAAAGTTCTTGTCAAGCCGAACAATCCCATTTCTTTATGATAAGCACTATTTGAAATAACTTTGCTTTCTTACTGCAGGAGGTCATTACAACATAAAAGATTCACTGTTTTTTTTTTATAAGTTCGTTGCATTTGCTTCCCACCGAAAAAGAGAGTTATCAAAAATTATATTAAGTTTGCGTACAACCTCGTCGCTGTTTGCTTCAGATTTTGTTTGTCACTGTTGGCGATTTCAATAAAGGAGCTAAACAAAGGCTCAAGCTAATAAGTCACTGAGTAATTGAGAGACGAAATTATAACCACATGTATTCGGTAGAATACAAAAGTTTGGGGATAAATGAAAGAAACGAGCAGTGACATGGCGATGTGTAAGTCGGCCCTCGGCCGCTCGGTAACACTTTGGCTTGTTCCAAGTTTAATTTTCAACTCCATTTATCGCAACCCATTGAACCTGGAAGATAAGCGTCTAGGTATATATATGCCTGGAAGGATTTGTTGTCGCAAAAGCTTTATGTGTGCCGTTTTTAGGTCTTCCTAGAGTTCAAATGCGAATCAAGTCATCCGCCATTGTTCCAGCTCCTGCTAGTCATAGGTTATTACTTGGTTTAAAACTCCTAAATGTCGCCTTATTCACCATTATTTTGGCCCTCTGCAATGATGTTGCCAGTAACCCTGGTCCAATTGATGATACGCAGTTGGATTTATCGACTTTGGAAGGGAGCTTTTCTTCGCCTTCTGAATACAGTCCGTCGACAACGACAACGGGAACTTTATTTCTGTCCCAACCCGATAAAAGCGATTACTCTTCCTCATATTTTTATCTCGGACTCGGGGAAAATGGTCTACGAATCGGTCATTAGAACGTCAACTATTTAACAACAACAACCAAGTTTGAACAAATCAAGCTGTTTCTACTTGGAAACATGGGCTCAGGTCATTCTCAATTGGATGCTTTGTTTATTACTGAGACATTTCTCAAGCCAGACGTTCCGGATACTTGCTTTGCAATCCCGGGTTTCACAATTCACCGAAGGGACAGAAAGACAAATGGTGGCGGTATTATGGCTCTTATTAGTCAGGATCTTATTGCAAAACGGAGAAATGACTTGGAAAGCACGGAGGTGGAGGCAATTTGGCTGGAGGTGTGTCCTTATAAATCGAAGCGACCCATTATTTTCGGAAGTTTTTACCGACCACCGTCCTTCAAAATGGGTGATGATATTAAAATCAAAGAGCTCATCGAGAGGGTTCATTTGTTAAACAAAGAAACTATCATTGTCTCTGACATCAACATTGACTATAAGGATAGGAAGAATTATGATAAGCATAGACTCGCTAAAGGGTTGTGTGGTATGAATTTTAAACAGTTGGTCGATTTTGCAACCCGCCCCGTAAGCAAAACTTGCCTTGATCATGTGTACTGTAATCAACCACAGCGAATAAATTTTGTCACCAGTGCAGACATTGGCCTAGCAGATCATCTACCAGTCTGTGTAGTTCGCAAGTATGCACGCGAAAATTTAAACAGACAATCTTCTCGAATCAAGTACCGTGACATGAAATCTTTTGATGAGGATCAATTCAAGCGAACACTAGAGCAGATCCCATCGGAGACAGCGTTTGTGTTCGAAGATATTGATGATGTTGTTTATGCTTGGGAGAAGATATTTAATTCTGCCCTCAATGATCATTGTCCTTGGCATGAAAAAAGAATCAAACACACCACCCAGCCCCCCTGGATGACAAATGCAGTTATTAAGAAATTGCACTGTCCTGATCACCTATTGAAGGTGGCTAGGAAATCGGACAATAGTTTTGACAGGGCAAATTATCGAGTGGCGAGAAACAAGGCTGTTTCTGCCTTGCGCTCAGCAAAGCGTGAGTTTTACGAGAATGCATTCGAAGAAAATCGAAACAACCCTAAAGCAACGTGGAATATGATAAAAACATTGATTGGTTCTGAAAAGATGAATAAAGGGATTAGTAATCTTCAGTTGGGTGGCAAGGCTGTTGAAAATGCTACAGAAATTGCGGAGCATTTTAATTTATATTTTTCCTCAATCGCCGATAATCTGAGATCCGGATTCGGAAATACGCCATTAGACTTGTCCAAGTTGGTAAACTTTGTGGAGTCCTGCAAAGATCCGGATATGGTTTTCTCTGTTCCAGACATAACCAATGCTCAGGTGCTCCAGATTATAAAAGGGATCAGTCCTCACAAGGCTGCAGGTATCGATAAAATCAGCGCCAGGATTTTGCTTATTGCTGCTCCTATTTTAGCTCCAAGCATAGCAAGGCATATCAACATGTCGTTTTCCACAGGAACGTTTCCTACCCGTTGGAAAACCGCTAACGTGACACCACTGTTCAAACAGGGTGCGGCCAGTGATCCGTCTAATTATCGCCCGATTTCTGTGCTACCAGTGGTCTCAAAAGTAATCGAACGTCATATGCACAATTCTTAATATGCTTTTCTTATGGATAATAACTTGTTGTATTCTAGACAGTCTGGGTTTCGTGGGATGTACAGTACCGAGACTGCTCTAATTAAGTTAGTTGACGAGCTTTTGTTCGGCTTAGATAACAATCATACATGCGGCATGGTCCTGGTCGATTATCGAAAGGCTTTCGACATAGTGGACCATAAGTTATTGTTGCGCAAGTTGGAGCTGTACGGTATAGTCAACCGGGAGCTTGCCTGGTGTCACTCTTATTTGTCGGATCGGAAGCAAATTGTCCGTGTAAATGGGAGTGAGTCAAGCGAAGCTTTGATGTTACATGGAGTCCCTCAAGGCAGTATTCTAGGTTCTTTATTTTTCATTTTGTTCATTAACGATTTGCCCTTGTATACAAGTGCTCAGTTGGACCTTTACGCAGACGATACGACTGTGAACGCTTTTGCGGATGTGAAAAACTTAGCCAACATAAGTTCATCACTAAATAAGTCTGTCACTGAAATTCAATTATGGGCTTCAGCAAATAAGCTCCCATTAAATGAGGACAAGACTAAAGTGCTCACGATCACTGGGAAAAGATGTGTGGCTGACATAAATGGAAGTGACACAGTTGTTACTGTAAACGGAAAACAGCTCAATAATGTGGATTGTGCTACTTTATTAGGAGTAGAAATTGACAGCAAATTGTCATTTAATAAACATATTAAGAAAGTATGTAAAAAGATGCCCTCTAGAATCGCCATACTGCGTAAGATTCGAGCATGTTTACCTTTCAAACAGCGACTTCAGTTTTATAATAGCATTATTCGCCCTGCTATGTCTTACGCTAATGTGGTTTGGGAAAATTGCGACAATGAGTCGGTTTATAGGGTCTTAAGATTGCAAAAACGTGCGGCACGAGTTATTTCTTATGCCGATCGCACGAAACCATCAGTTGCTTTGTTTAACAAGCTAGGTTGGATTCCGTTTTATGAGCAACATAAGATAGATAAATGCATAATAATGTATAAGCGAATTAATGGGCGTTTGCCGAATTATCTAAATGAACACCAAATTTTGAATAATAAGCGGCACTCCCGCAACACTAGATATTCATGCATTAATGCTGTTTGTCCTAAATACAAAAGAGAATCAGATGGAGGACGCTCTTCCGCTGTTCGGCTACAAGACTGTGGAATACTATACCTATTGAAATTAGGAAACTACATTCTATAGCATGTTTTAAAAAGAACATGTTTGCCAAGATTTTTAAGGAACAACAATGTTTGCATCATTTTACTATTTAATAATATCTTCTTAATTGAATCTTGTCTTATTTTATATGCTTATTTTAAATGTTTACATATTTTAGCTTACATATTTATCTGATTGTATATAGTTGTGTAATCTGTGAGGGCCACAAGTTTATTAGCCTCTGGCTATTAAGCGCTACCCTCTTTAAATAAAGGCTTTCATTCATCCATTCATTCATTCATTCATTCATTCATTCAAAGAGAACATTTTTAATGAAAATATTTACCTTTTAGCAGGAATTTTGCGCAAAATCGCCAAATTTGTGACTCACTTTTCCATTTTTCCTTTCGTAACTGCCTGAGTGTGTAAATTTAGATACAGCAGCTTAATAATACCCTAATTTGACTTATTGCCTATAATACCTTCTTGTAAGAAAGGAACGTATTCTAAATAAACAATCCCATTTACAGGTCATTTCAAACATCCACGCAAAAAGTTTGTCAACATGTCATGATGATGGGTTACTTTTGGCCTCGAGGAGCTTTAGCATGTTTAGTACTATTGACTATTAACGGCGCTTTGTGGAATCTTCCATTTGTCAGAGGTGAAACGTGCGATCCCAAAATAAAAAGTAAGTAGTTTAACGTCCTGGTCAAAGAACACGTATATGCGTAGATTTTTCTTGTATTTATATGCATGAATATGTATATACAGGAAGTGTAAAATGGCTGCCATACAAACAGTTCCCAGAATGCAGAGGATGCAGGTATCTTCTTCAAATTGTTTCGCAAGTGTAGAGAAGAAAAGAAGATAGAGACTCAAATTATCCAGCGTTTGTACACAACGTTTCGGGCTTCGGCCTTCTTCAAGTGGAGAATTCAAATTAGAAATAAACAATAAAAAGCTTCATTAGAACGCTGTCAAGAGTATTTGAACTACGCTCACTTTACATGATAAGATAGATTAATCTTTCGCATCGTTAGATAGGCTAGAAAAAGATTGTGCATTATTAATTTTGCTATTATTATCAATTTCTCTAGCCCAGTAAGACCCGTTGTGGACATCTTTTCAAGTCCAGAAAGCAACAAATTACCCGTTCTTGCCTCCACAAGTTAAAGGGGTAATTTTAAAAAGGAAAAAAAAATAGCTGCTACCAAAATAACAAAGAGGTGTTGTTCCTTTGATGTGAAACATACAAGCATCGTGCATCACCTTTTTGATGAGAAAAGAAAAAGTACATTTTCATAATATATGTTTTCAAATTGCGACGTTTACATGTATATATCTATATAGTACACGTACACACACACTTAACAAATGGTAAACACAACAGCGTACACTATTGAGTTATGGATGCACGCGGGAGGTTGCTAAGCACGAAAGAAGCGGAAGAGTCGCTCGAGGCGATAGCCTCGAGCGACTCTAGCTTCTTGAGTGTTAGTAAACCTCCCAAGTGCATCCATAACTCAATAGTGTACGCTGCAGTGTTTGCCATTTGTTTTATAACATAACATAGATACATTGTAGCTAAAGAGTTCCCTTTTATTTTACAAATCTTACACGACCAGAAAAAACAATCGCGCGCGGAAAAATAGTCTTTGCATTTGCTCACGTCAGCAGCGTACACCCATAGGCAAATGGGGAACGCTAAATTGACCAATCAGAGCGCGCGCTTTATTTTGGTTATGTTATAATATTAATTATCAATCTCTCTAACACAGCTAGACCCGTCGTCGACATCTTTTCAAGTTCAGAAAACAGCAGTTTACCGATTGGTGCCAACATAAACCTGACTTGTACAGCGCAGCCCAGAAAGGAAGACTCAACATATCTGGATAGATGGGTCTATTATATCGAGTGGTACGATCCACAGGGTAGAGAAGTTGGAGCAAAATGCCGGCAGCCCTCAAACATACATGCTCATAAACTTAAATTAAGCTGCCCATTAGAGCTTAAAAATTTGGCAGTTGACAAATTTGGCCGCTACACTTGCCAAGCTGGCAATGGTTACAGAAAACACTGCACAAGGACATCATTTGAAATAACGATCCAAGGTAAGCAACCTTACTATACCTCTACAAAATAACAGACATCCTAAGTTTATAATGCAAAGGTGGGTGTCGCGCTCCTGCACCTCCTCAGTCATCTCGTCATCAAATTCCTCTTGAAGTGTAGTCCTCTTTGAGTCGGTTCTTACGGATGTCAAACGAGGCTTAGCCCCGACATCTTAAAGAATTGCCGCAAATTAGACAACTCATAACGTCACATGCATCCAAATAAATCATTTTTATATCAATTTGCAGGTGCCTTTTCACCTGAGATCGTTGAAGGTCCAGAGAAGCAAAGTGTCTCGATCGGTTCCAATGCTACCTTTAGCTGCACTGCTAAGGGCTTCCCGAGGCCTAAAATCTATTGGATTAAAAAAAATGCTTCATATCCTTTACAGTCTAACCCCAGAGCAAGTGTTATTCAAGACAGCGGAGCGAATCGCAACCAACTTTTCATAACGGGAGTAAAGATGGAAGATTATGGCAAATATCAGTGTATTGCCAATAACAGCATCGGAGCGGGAACAGAAGAAGCTGTATAAAGCAAAGGTGAGATATTTTTGGAATGAAAAGGAATAGATAAAGATCTTAACGACAGTCACTGCAAGGATTGACTTTTGGATCAAAATTGCGATGGTTGGGAATAAAATGCCTTTTTATCCTTTGCGTTTCTTTCCCATTCTTCTACGTCGTCTTCGTATTTTTTTTTTATTCTTCGTCAATTCATAATTCTGACTTTTTACATTTAGTATTGTCATAATTACCATTATTGCCATTAATATTATTATGATTTGTGTTTTTGTAATCATTATCATTACTGTTATTGTCCCCCCGCTTGAAATCTATGACTCAAGACTCCAAATAAATATATATATATATTTTTCATAATTCATCTATAATAACACTTACTTTCGCAGCCTCTGAGGATGAAAATTCAACATCTCAAACCTCTACAACACTCACTCCCGCAGCCTCCATGAATGAAAAGCCAAAAAATTCAGCATCTCAAACTACTACAATCGCTGTCTCCTGCACTTTGGTGGTGGCTGCACTTCTTTGTGTAGTCATTGGGTTTGTGTGGATTCGGCGTAGAAATCGTGATAAAAAGGTAAATAATACGTTACGCGACATCCCCGTCCGTAATGAAAGAGAACGATTTCATAATAATAATAACAATTTTGTTTAAAAAAAAATAATCCTTTATTCACCATAATCACAAAAAAATTATAACAAAAATTATGATAAAATTCTCGAAAATCGAAAAAAATGTGATAAAATGTCTAATAAAAATGTAAGAAAAACTGGAGGTTATACACTATAATAACGATAATTCACTCTAATCATCAAAATATTTACCAACATATTAAGATAAAATCCTTAAAAATCGAAAAATACATGAAAGTGTCGACTAACAAATTATCTAAAAAAAAAAAACTTATTAACAAATGGCAGCCCCTGAACTTTGAATATCTAGGTCTACATTAGTAAAATCCAATTTGGGCCATCTAATTGTTCTGAATCCTCTTAGGCAGATTAGGGCGGATCTTAATGATGCAAACGAAGGTTTTGTCCTGATCCAGGAAATTGTCTTTGAATAGTGTTCTCCTTTCTTTTCTGCAATGAGTTCTGCAAGGCGACGGTGATATCTCAAACGTTCTTGGCTCATTCCACCAGTCGAAGTAAACACAAAGAGGCGTAAATGAACCATGATCGATGTCTCGAACACGTCTTGAGTAGGAACGTTTATTCTCATTCTCATGCATGCGGTAAATCTGCTGCGATTCCAGATTTCTGTACGATTCAGCATTTGGGTGACAAGCTCGAATATCGAAAAATGCAGATCGATTGTGTTTCCAGAAACCACCAGCATGAATGTCTAGCCTTGCATCTTGCGCCATGTTGGAACCACTGTTTAAGAGCGAATGTTGCCAACGGTCAAACATTTGGTGGCAACAGCCAAAAAATCGATTCGGCTCATATTCTCAAGTTAGGTAGGCCTTATGGTGAAACAAAGCATTGCATACTTCGTTTGGCTGAATATCGATTTATTTTCGAGAAAATCAATAATAACTGAATTTCGACCAAATGCCGCTTTTGAAACTCAAAATTTCAGACAAATCTCGGAGCGTCCCGCCACAAATTGAAAACACTTGGACCGATAAAAACTACCAAATCTTGAAAAACAACATCAATACATAATCTGACAGCAATTTGAGCAATTCTTGATGGCTTATTTACACTTAACAAATGGTAAACACCACAGCGTACACTATTGAGTTATGGATGCACGCGGGAGGTTGCTAAGCACGAAAGAAGCGTAAGAGTCGCTCGAGGCGATAACCGAGAGAGACTCTAGCTTCTTGAATGCTTAGCAAACCTCCCAAGTGCATCCATAACTCAATGGTGTACGCTGTGGTGTTTACCATTTGTTTTATAACATAACATTGTAGCTAGAGTTCCCTTTTATTTAACAAATCTTACGCGACCAGAAAAAACAAGGGCGCGCGGAAAAATAGTCTTTGCATTTGCTCACGTCAGCAGCGTACACCCATGGGCAAATGGGGGACGCTAAATTGACCAATCAGAGCGCGCGCTTCACTTTGGTTATGTTATAAAATCTAATTGAATTTAACCGGCCTTCTTCTAAAAAGATTAAAAATAGGTCAAAAGTAACCCGTTATTTCACTATGTGCTATACAAAAAAAATCGACTGAAAATCTGGCTTTTGGAAGGCAAAATGTAGTTCTCTTCGATCTTCAAAGGATTTTTTGGGGATATGATTCAGTGCGATTTAATCAAATTTTAAAGTTGGATAAAATAAGCTGATTTGACGATGCCGTCAGTTGTTCGAAAATGTTCACATTCACACACAAACTCAATTGTTTCGCATTTTACATCCAATTTGCAGCTTATTTAACATACTATCATCTTACCGTCCATATTGCTGTATGACAAAAGAGGATTGCAGTCCTAAAATTGTTGCATTGTTCCCTCAATGGCAATAGAACTTGGTAGGATAGTCAACACATCCTGATAATGATTGTTTACAAAGCGTATCTCGCGGTTTCTCTGTTCCCATTTCGTTGAAATACTTTGCGTAAGAGATCTTTGTTTAAAATATGTCTACAACCGAACCGTGAACCAAATGTAAGCGGAATGTTGCTAGTTCAGAAACATGTTTCTCGCATGCAGAATAACGTTAATTAATTCAAAATGAGGTCCACTGAAATAAAACGCAAAATTAAAACATTGGACTATGAAGCACGTGGCTACAGGAATTAAGGTTGTGTGTTATATATACGAAACAGGAGCAAACAATTATCTAACTCCGATCATAATTTAATGCATCATAATTGAATGTTTCATGGTACTTCGGGAGATAAAGCTCATTTTAGGACAAAAAAAAAAGAGCTCACATTTTTCACAACCACCTTTCCCAGGCAGCCGTCCCAAAAAAGCTCACATCTGGAAATAAAACCATTTTTGCGTATCTCGGAACTCAAGAAACGCTTCGAGTAATCATTGCACCAGCTGACACAGCAGACTCGAGTGCGAGTCGGTATACTTACATAAAATATTTGCATTTTGGAAACAGTGGCTTTGAACGATCAACTCAACTAGTTAGTTATTTAGTATTCTTGCCCAAGAAGGTAGCCAAGCAGTGATCTATCCCCTTCAAATATGGTCGGGCTCAAAGCCATCAATGCATTATATGGGGAAATATAACAGAGCGTGGCTGATGTGTAATGAAAAATTTGACATAAGCCAGTTGTCTGGTCAGACCAGAATGTTCACGCCCATCAGGAAAAGATTGACACCTAGATTTAACCAGAAAAAAGAAAGTAAACAAACCCATGTTGTGCCTATCTCTTTAAATCTTTCCTTCCTAGTTAATGAATTTAAGAAGTGAATGACTACTTCTTATAGAAGTCCAAAGCCAATCAATGCATCATATGGCGATATATTATTGAGCATGGTTTGATATATCAGAAGGAACTCTGCGCCTCGATTCAGAGCCTCTCGTTCACCCCTGAACCAAGCTTTGCACTAAACGAGGAACAAATTGTCATGTATGTCAGCAGGAGAAGAGAACACGGCTGCTCGGCTAAGAACTAGGTCAACTTCGTCTACTGGCCCGGAAAAACTGAGACTAGCGGAATTGCTCTCAATCCGCCTCGAACACGCAAGAAAAGGTATAATTACTGTTTCCCGTTTTCTGGATGGTCTGTCGAAGTCACAGTGTACTCTTACTATAGTTTTGAACGAGCAGCAGATATCCTTATGAGGAGAACGACACGCAATGCTGTTGCAGAGTTCACATCTTTTCTCTTTAATTCATTTCATTAGGAAACCAAAATGCCAGTTTCAAGGTAATTTCTGTAATTAATCAAACAATCAATAGAGATTAAAATAGCAAGGAAGAGGACACAAATACGACTCAATTTTTTAGCGTCTTAAAAAATACTTGTAAATTATTTAAAATCCTTACCTCTACTCGAGGCAATTGTCATCTCGACCGGTTCCTTCTTACACAAAGTAAGCATCAAGTGTTTCTGTAGATACTCAGTGTGGTTTCAGCGATTAACGATAAAAGCACCCCTCTCAATTTCATTTGGTAGGTTTGACTGTAACTCATTTTGAATAATACATACCGTCAACAGAAGAAAATTTAGTAAGAGTGCAGGGAAGTTGAAAACTTATCAACAGTAAAATACAGTAGTATTGTAGCAAGCAGAGGTTTTAATCACCGAACTAGGTTCATCTGTCCTTCTTTTTGTCCTAAAATGAGCTTTATCAACCTAAACAATAATTTACAAAATAAAAATATGAACTTGATAAGTATCGGAGTTAAATAATTGTTTCCTCCTTTTTCTTTTATGTAACACTCGACCTTAGTTCCTGTAGCCACGTGCTTCACAGTCCAAAGTTGTATTTTTGTGGAGTTGTCGATTTCCGTGGACCCTAATTTTGAACAATTAGCGTTTTTCCGCACACGAGAAACATGTTTCTGAACTAGCAACATTTCGCCAACATTTGGTTCGCGGTTTAGTTAAAGACTTATATTTAAACAAAGATCTCTTACGTTTTCAACGAAATGGAAAGAGGGAAACCCTGAGATACGCTTTGTAAACAATCATTATCAGGAGGTGTTGACTATCCTGCCAAGCTATATCGCTATTATGGGAGCAATGCAACAATTTCAGGACTGCAATCCCCTTTTGTGGTACAGCAATATGGACGGTAAGATGATATTATATTAAATAAGTTGTAGATTGGATGTAAAATGCGAAACAATCGAGTTTGCCTGTGAATGTCTACATTTTCGAATAACTGACGGCATCGTCAAATCAGCTCATTTCAGCCAACTTTAAAATCTGATTCAATCGCACTGAATCGTTTCCCAAAAAAATCCTTTGGAGATAAAAAAGAACCACACTTCGCCTGCCAAAAGCCAGATTTTCAGTCGATTATTTTGTATAGCACATAGTTAAATAACAGGTTACTTTTGACCTATTTTTGATCTTGTTAGAAGAAGGTCGGATCAATTCAATTAGATTGTGTAAATAAATGCTCAAGAATTGCTCAACTTGCTGTCAAATCATGTATGGATGTTGTTTTTCAAGATTTGGTAGTTTTTATCGGTCCACGTGCTTTCAATTTGTGGCGCGATGCTCCGAGATTCGTCTGAAATTTTGAGCTTCAAAAGCGGCATTTGGGCGAAATTCAGCTTTTGTCGATTTTCTCGAAAATAAATCGATATTCAGCCAAACGAAGTATGCAGTGCTTTGTTTCACCATAAGGCCTACCTAACTTAAGAATATGAGCCGAATCGATGTTTTGGCTGTGGCCACCATATTTTGAAAATGTTCGATTCTTGGCCACATATCCTCTTAATTGCTCTCCTATCGTGTCTTGGAGTTGGGGTACGATTTCCACATCTTTGCAGACAATTCCCTAAAGCTCAGCTTCTAAGTCTCTAAGTTCGCTGTGGCGCTGTATAATAAAGCCACCCTTTTTGCAGACCATTGCATGGTCCACTGTGTACACGTCCCCACAAGCACATTTGGAAGGAATATCTTCGAATTGCCAGTCGTATCGCAATTGAATGGCGTCTCGGAATTCTCTTTTGTTGAGATTATATCCTTGTTCTTGTAAGGGAAGGACGGTTAACCATACCGATGAACCCTTTTCGGTAGCCAGATCTAGTGCTCGCTTGGTTGTTAAAAGGAATTTTATAGGCTGATGAATTGATCGTGCATAAATAAAGATTAAATAAATAAATTAATTAATTAATAAATAAAATAAATGGTCTTAAGTGGTGCCCTCTCATAAACACTCTTCACTCTTTCTTTGACGTCAGGTTGTCCCTCTTATGCTGGGTAGTCTGTTTTGATGACTTTACTGCCGAGTCTTCTGGTAAGTGATGTTGTTGGGCTTTAATTTGTTCGACGAGCGGTGCAGTTGTTGCAACGGATGTCTTGTACTCCCGCGGTGCTTCTATTAGCGGATTTCCAAGGCCAAGGCCACGCAAGCGAGCGGGTAAGGACAACGCGTCTCTGTCCAGTTGATTACACTTGCGCCCAGTTATTGCAGGTATGAGGACATGGCTTATAGCACTTTCCAAAGGTTCTATGAGATCCTGGGAGTCGGGAATAGTCCGAAGAAAGTAAGTCCATCTGTGTTTAAGGCCGAACATATAAGCCGAGTAACAGGCTTGTAGTTCGGTTGCAGCAAATTCCGCGAGTTGGGCTATTTCGCTGACCCATTCTGATACCTTTTCATCGACATACTCTTTTTGGTATTCCTGTGAGCCAATCACTACGCCAAGATGTTTATGGTCTTCGCTTGTAATATTGATAGCTGTTGCCTCAAACACGTCTTTGGCTGACTCTTCCTTCTCAGGCTTCACAACAATGCGACATTTCCTAGCATTTGGCAAGTAGCCATAATAATCATGATAATGATAATAATGATAATAATAACAATAATGATAATAATAATAATAATAATAATAATAATAATAATAATAATAATAGTGATAATAACAATAATTAAAATTTGCAAAGTTTTTCTAGACTCTGCATCTCGCCTTACATAGTAACAAGATCGATGACACGCGAAAAACGTACCTTTCATGGCTGGTCAATCCTAACATTCCTTCGTATGCCAGCATAAGCAAGATTGCGTATAATGACTGTCGTTAATTCGGCTGAGGCTTAGAGTAAGGCTAAGGAAAACGCCCATTTCTGTCTCCACTTCTTCTTTTCTCCTCCAAATTCTCCTTTCTTTCACTTTCGTCTTATAAACAACTTCTTTAGAAAAATTCAGGGGCTTGCTCGCCCCATTTTCACTAAGTTCATAGAGCAGGTCAATCCGAAAAAGGGCCATATTTCTTACTTACATACCTTGAAATTGTCAAATTTGCCCGTCATCGTAATGAAAGATGTATATGGTACTTGCCTTTTGCCTTCAATTAAATGACAGGGCACAAGACGTGCGACAAAGGTGTATTTAGAAAAAGACAAGCACTTGCCAAACGGGATACAAGACCTTGAAAACGACTGGTCGCCCAATAACGAAACCATCAAAAACCCCGAAGAAAGGCACCTGTTAATGGGGAACGCAGTAGGGGAAAGAGGGCTTCCAGGCGGAGGAGAGCAGGATGATGCAATGCAAGATATAGTAGAAACAAGTAAAGTGAGATTAGATTCGTGTGAGAAGATTGTTGGCACTGACATTTTCACAGCTGATAAATGTGTTGACCTGGGTGTCGACGAACAGCGAAAGATATCGTCTCTAGAGACCGAAGAAGGATGCGAAAACTTGGAAAATCTTGAAGTATTCGATGAAATACTCGGAGAAGGCGAATTTGGGATCGTCTACAAAGGTCGCTATGGTGGAAAAGACGGAAACATGACAGATGTTGCAGTTAAGAAGCTAAAAAGTACGTACGCGACGTCAAAATGTGACATTATTAATTCCGAAGTATAGTGGTATACCGCTGAATTGATTTTTCTTTCTGGAAGATATGCACCATCTCACTTTTTCGTCACTTTTCCCTTTGCGGGAAAACACCCATAAAGTCTGCTTCTGTCTCCTCTGAACGCTCTCTGTAGCCTCGCCACTTTTTTTCCATACACCATTTTTTTTACCATAGCCAAGCAATTTGAGAAGTCCCCTTGCTTATTTTTCTATCTCAATGTAGACCCTAGTGCCATTACCAAAGAAACCCTGCATAATGAGATAAGGACCTTGAGGCAGGCTGGCAAACATCCTAATATTGTCACTTTGATTGGTATACGGATAGAGGGAGGTAAGTCAGTTTTCGACGGTGTAACGTCTTAGAGATAAGCAGGATTACCAATAAGGTAACGTTTCATCCGACTGTAAGATCAGTTCGAACAGTGCATTTGCTGATGTTATGATTAGAGAAAATTTCGTAGACTTAGTACTTGTTATGCAAAAAAATCTGTGCCTCTTGATCGAAAACCATTTGATGCTAGGTATAATGCTGGAGGATTCATATGGAATTTGTTTCTTGGTTTTTTTGGCACCAACTTAACTTATTTTTACCGACGAAATCATCTTTCGATCAACTTCACTAGGAAACCTTCTTGTAGTCACTGAGTTGATTCATGGTGGCAGTCTGGAAAATCTTTTGAAGGCCAAGAGGGCTCCAGGGGAAAACAACAAGTATCATAACGTCTGCTGTAAGCTTAATGACCGGCAGCTGGTTACAGTTGCATTTCAGGTTGCCGCGGGAATGCAGCACTTAGAGGAGAGAAAGGTAAGACCCACTGACAATGTGTAGAAATGTTGAGGTAACTTTGTTTACCTTCCATGACAGATGACCACTCTCTATATAGATTATAAACAGCTCAAAATATAACGCTGGAAGCTCGAGGTTGTGAAGGACACATTGGGGATCTTTTGCTCTTTGGTATAAGCCACCACTCAATCATTCGTGAGTGTCTGCTAAGCTAAAGATTTATAAATTGTCTTCTCTCACAGTTCGTCCATCGCGATCTGGCAGCGAGGAATATTTTAGTAGATGCCAACTTGGTTGCTAAAGTTGGAGACTTTGGATTGGCCAGAGACATATCCGATGCTGGCATATACACTATGACCTCCAACGTAAGTACGCTTTGCAATCAGTTTCAACGACTAAAAAAAAAATCAACAAACTAAAATACATTTTAATTGATGCTCTTCCATAGTATAATCGAACACACTGAATTAATTCCCTCCCAACGAACTGTGTATCGTGTTTAATTAATTATGGTTAATGTTTGTACTGATAATAAAGACAACAACAATGATGATGATAACAATAAAAGCGGCCAAGATAACTACCCCCTTGGATTTTACTGGTGATCAACAATAATTAGAAAAATTTATATATCTTAACGTTGAAAAAGAAATCGCATACACGCACTCGATGCATCCTTCTTTTTCATGAGTCAGCCTCTTCCCAGTCTCAAAGGGTATTGACTCTACAACAAACAGGACCTTGCTCACATGAATCTGTCTTTTCAACAGGGCAAGGTTCCGTGGAGATGGTCGTCTTTAGAATCTCTGCGAGATCTGCATTTTACATCCATGAGTGATGTGTAAGTTCAATTTGTATTTTAATACTGTGAGAGAGCTGTCTCTTGACTTAGAGCCGGAGGTATTGCTTAGCACAAAGGATTTCCAAAAACGTCATTTGGCTGCCGCTCTGCTATTTTCCCTGGAGCATTACCATGGTTACATCAGGGCTTCATTTTACGTTGTTTGCTCGTCTCCATGTGCATGAATGGTGTATATTTATCTATTTGCATTTATGGACACACCATGAAAACTTAGCATGACTTTAGTAATTTCCTCTTTGAAATGGACAATCTTATGCTCATATTAGTTGATTGAAATTTATATCAGAGGTGAGATCCGACAGGAAAGACACAACGAAGTCTTAAGCGATGCAAATATTCATTAAATACTCAAAGAATACGACGTGACTTCATCTTTAATCAAGTCAGTGCTAATTCTCCTTACCAGAAGGTCATTAGCTTCTTTTCCTAACTCATTAAAGTTATTAAGGCATTTATGCATATTTACAGGTGGTCATTTGGTATTGTCTTATGGGAAATTGCCACGTACGGTAAGTGTCGAGTGATATTATGTGCGACACTCTATGAACTAGCAGTCATGTTCTCGTCATGAGATTCCAATCCATAGTACAGCCCAAAGTTAGGAAGGCTCCTTTGTTAAGCTAACTATACAGGCACAAGCATCTTCATTCAGAAAAATGCGTATTGCCAGTCAGACGACAGTTAAAGAAGATCAGAGGCCCGCCATACGGCTACTGAACATTTTATTCGTCCTACATCTTTTTTGTCCCCGAGCTGCGCTTAATTTTTTATCTGTAAATGAGCCATATAAAGATCCTTGTCTCTAGAACTGAATTATTTATATCATGATGATCTTTTTTCTACCAAACAGGTGAGTTGCCATACCCTGACATCTCATCACCAATTGCCTTAGTGAGTCGACTGGCTACAGGATACCGGATGCCTCGTCCCGATCAGTGCTCGGAAGAACTGTAAGCTTCAAAGTCTTGTATAGTGGCGATAGAAAATGAATTGAACGATTTATAATCTTGTAGAGGGCTTCAAGTAATGAAAATTTAACTTGCCTTAATTTAAAAATAATTGAAAAGCGTTTTACTCTTCGAGGCAAGTCTTGTAAGATCCTCTGACATTCACTTCTTCTCGTTGAAAATCGAAACGATGCAGGAAATGAGTCGTCATGATTTAAAAACGATTTGCATATCAAATCAAATGTCACACTCAGAAAATCAGTGATCTTTCCAATGATCATGGTTATCCCCCTATGCACCCCTTTCCACGTTTGACACGGTAAATCTAGATGCTGATAGTGTCAGCTTCGAAAAAACGTTAACTCGTACTGCATTGAATTTTTAGATATGAGCTGATGAGTTCTTGTTGGAAAGAAAATCCTATGATGAGGCCAGCCTTTTCACAGATCGCCCAACAGCTGAAGAATTCTTTGCGAGAAGTGAAGGTAATTAATGTTTGTATTTACAAGATCTCCATTTCTTCTCCTCAGTATCGCCTTTCTTAAACCTTATCTGTCCTCTTTTTCCTCCTTCAATATTGTCGGTCTTTCTGGTAAACCTTTTATTTCCAACTCCCGCCATGAATACGCTCATCTTTTCTTAAACATAGTCATCCATCCACTTGCTTGTCTGTCCTTCCGTCTGTCGACTGGTCGACATCCGTAAGAGTGTCTGTTCTTTCTTGTGCTTGTTCCTAACTTCATTCATTACTTTTGTTTAATTCAAGTAAAGCTATTTTTTGTTTCCTTATTCATTTTTTTGTGGCGGAATTATCAATGGCTGACTCTTAATTGCAATGATTTATTTCAGAGGACATATACAAATATTACAGAGGAAAACGATGGAGAGGCTTGATGACGTCCTGATGCTAAAGGAAAAGCCTTATTTTATTTGATTAGTAATAGGAAGAAAATCGCGATATCTCAAATACGTGCATAAACGTATAAGGCCTAACGTAAAATGTAATAATAATAATGATAATAGTAATAATAATGATAATAATAATAATAATAATAATAATAGTTTATTAACAGATCCACTAGGTGACTCTTCCCTGTTGAAATTCATCAATTACAATTAAAATAAATCAAATCAAGTTATTCACAAATTACGCAATATGCAATTAAAACTAAAAGTAGGATTAACAGAATAGAAATTATAGTAAAACTAACTAATCACTCTGTGCTGTACTACATAAAAGAATTCCTTGAAAGTCTTAAAAAGTTTCTGTAATCTTTACAGTTTCCGAGATTCAGGTGCCGACCACGCTCAAAAAGTTTAGATTTAATTTGTTTCCTTGTAAGAGAAGGTTTGGCACGTTTTCTTCACAATAGGTAGTGCAAATCACAGTAAAGAATAGACGGTCCACCCTGTCTTACTTTCGACGCTGAATTGGCTAAGAAAAAAAAGTTGCTATCTCGTAAATAGACTGACTTAGCGTGGATTGGCTTTGCTAAGAGAAATCTAAGCACGGATCTATCCTACCTTTTGAGCAGCTCCTCCTTTATAATTTTATTCGCTCGCAGGAAATCTACAGTTCTTTCGCGCTCAAGTCGCTTCCTGCGTGCTTTACAACAGAAGAGGGCACAGTCAATACTTCTTTATTTGTTAAATTAAAGATGGAATTTTTGAAAGATCATGACTTGCAAATGAAACCTTAACTTCAAATCAGAGCTACAGAGATCCAGAAGCGATAAAACACACCCACTTGCGAGAGAAGTGTGTGACACTCGACAAAAGGGAGAAATAATCTTCAGCATGTAACATCGTAACAAATATATTACTCTCAACAACTTTCTCAAGTAATGATAATTATATCAACACGTAAATGAAGCTAAGGCATGAAAAAAAAAAAAGAAACATTTGATCATATCACTTTATTTGAATTTTCGCGGTCTTCTGCCATGACAAACGTGTAAACAATAAGACGACTCAGGATGAGCCTCAATTCCATGTTTCGCGTGACTGCGATAATTAGAGTCAGCGGCGATTCCAAATAACTCCCAACTGGACTATTGAGAATTATAATTAAATGCAAGCAATGTTATTAAGCTGACGCTCATACCTAACAGCTAAGAAAATAAAAAGAGAATAGTAGCGAAATAAGACAATCAACGGAAATGAGCTTTATATTCAAGAACCCTTGAGGAGACTGATCGGGAAAATAAACAACTGATAACGCGTACATGTTGTAGTTCAATTTTATACTTGGTTCAAATTTTATTTTCCTTTGTTCTCGGTCATGTTAATGTTGATAATGAGTTTGAAACAAAGGAAAATAAAATTTGAACCAAGGATAAAATTGAACTATAACGTATACATCAGTTCTTTACATAACAACAACAACATAAAGAAAATGGAAACAAAAGGAATGCCATTCTAAGGGCCTCTACAGGCCACATACGTTTCAGGAAGGGTGGATGAAACTCGGAAACGGCGGTTATTAGTTGATAAGCAGAAATGGGTCGAGTGTGAAAAAAAAAATTAAAATGTTTAAGACAAGAAAAAGGCGTTAAGAAATTGGTGAGGAGAGAAAACAAATTTCTATTCCCTGATATAAGTTTTGTATAAGTCGTTTTTTTTTCTTTGTATTAGAAAAGCGGACGGGTGATGTTTCTGGATAAAGACCCGTAATAAAGAGTAATTACAAGGTTACGACTAATAAAAAAACAAAATGTTTCTGATGGTCGATGGGTGTAACTCATGGACGGGCGGAGGAAGTCAGGTTGGGCGGTGTTACTCAAAAGCGTAAACTCTGACATTTTGTAATATTTTGAGGAGTCAATGGCAGATATGTGTATTTTGACGCAAACAACTTTTCAAATCTACTTCCATTTTTACGTCACCAAATGGCTACCAAACAATAACTTACAAGTTATAAACTGCCTCGATGAAATCAAAGAATTTTTTGTAGGGAAAGTTAATTAAGCCATTCGTTTCCATGCGCTGTCTTCATTTTTGTTCACACAATTTCGGACCAGTGAGCGCGTGCGTTGGGTGTGATATGCGCATGAATGAACGAGGTGTAACTGATCCACCATATGCTTGCGGCACTTAACTCAATTACTTGCTGGCATTGAAAACCCTTCACGGGAGAGCAAAGAAAGACTAATTTGTCTGCTATTCGAAAAACATAAAATATCTCATAGTCTGCATAATGATTAGGCCCCATCGAGGATTTTAATGGTTTAACGTGTCATTGTCATAGAAAACCGTTATTGGCGTTTCTGTAGGATGCAAGATTTTTACGGGGTGGGGTTGCCCCACGCCCAACCCTCCTCCTTTCTCATCTGAGCTTGGAACCGGCCATGGCGGAGACCACCATTAGGAAAGTGAATACCTTCATCAACAGCTGCCTGAGAAGGATCTTCCAGATACGCTGGTCCGACATCATCAGCAATGCAGACCTGTGGCAGCATGCCAATTAGCTGCCAGCTGACGAGGAGATCTGGTGCAGAAGATGGGGATGGATCAGGCACACCCTGTGGAAGCCAGCTAACAACATCACAAGGCAGGCGCTGAAGTGGAATCCCCAAGGGAAACGAAAGAGAGGAAGGCCAAGAAACACCTGGCGCCGTGACCTCGACGCCAACATCAAGAACATGAGAAAGACCTGGAGACAACTTGCAGGAACAGCTCAGGACAGAGCACTTTGGCGGACTGTTGTCGGCGGCCTATGCTCCAGGAGGAGCGATGGGCTGAAGTAAGTAAGTAAGTAGTCAGAGAAAACCGGGCAGGAGCAAAGGTTCGAGGTTGGCGTTTCACCTCGATCCTTTTACCATACCAAAGGTACCTGAAAAGATTATCAATGGTGGTATTTTCATTAGTTGGTGGGTTTTTTATTTCAAGATAAAGTCTTTTCTATAATCAGGGCCCTCCACGGGCATAAAATAGCTTGATTTTGGGCCAACTTTTGTTGAACCTATATGAAAGAACGTTAAGTGAAAAAAAATTGCTATAGTTTTTTTCACACCTTCTACTCACGATGCAAGGAACTGATTGACGTTTAAAAATCTTTCTTGTGCTGAACACCATCTTTTTAATGTAATTTGGTAATATCAACTAAGTTGAAATTGTAAATATGGCCACGGTAACGAGTAAAAAAGCTGACGTTTCGAGCGTTAGGCCTTCGTCAGAGCGAATTTCTCGCAGTTAAACCGTAAGGTAAGTTTATGCATTTTTCACACAATTTCGTTTTCAAAAGACGATTTCTTTTGTAATTTTTCAGCCAAATAAAGTAACGTCTAAATAAATAAAGGAAAAAAAAAATGAGAAGAAAGTTTATTTCGATCGTGGTTTTGTGATCAGCGAAGGTAAAAAAGTTAACTTTTCAAAAGGATTTGGGGGAACAGATTAAACAAAATCGTTTGATACAGTACCTTACAGTGTTGGATTTGATACTGGTATGTGATGCATAATTGTGCAATTGTTTAGAGACAGCAACTGGTGAGATCGTCTGTTATACGACTTTTGGTGACATGTGTTGGTGGCCATTTTATTCCTTCAACACAACATTAAGACGTCTTGAATTTTCGCTGTTTATTCGTAATCATTTGATAATAAAAATTAACGGTAAAAAACTACGACGTTTCGAAGTCTGCATGACCTCATTATCAAGTAAAATGTTAAAACTGATGTAAAATTGTAGCTCAGAGATTATATACAAATAAAATGTGATAACTTCATTAGAATAATGAGCGTTCATTGTTATTGGTGTTTAGCATGTCAGATCGTGCAGTATATGTTTAAATAAATACTTTTGCACGTATTGAGTCAGACTGCGTGTTTAGCTTTGGTTTTTGTTCGCGAATGAATAGCATTTCGTGAATTAGGCAGTCCATTTTTCCGCGACATTTCTTGAGAACGGAAAACATTTCCTCTAGGCTAGTGGACGCTACACTGTGGGCTTCTTTCAGATGCTTGCCAATGACAGAGGCTCTATGTTCTTCTATGCGTTGATGAAGATGGCGTGTGGTATAACCGATATAATCCGCATCGCACGAATCACATTTAAAAGTGTAAACAACGCATTGGTGGTTAATTAAAGCGGGCTTCTCTTCTTGTATCTTGAGCTTTCCCTCGATCTTACGACTCGTGAAAACTGGTTGTAGGTCAGTTCCGATTTTCCGGCCAAGATCTTTCAGCTAATGTCTTACTGTGTCGGCCGATTTTTGGTCTTTAAATGGTAAAGTTATTCTGACAGGTTTTTGTGTAGCCGCGTCAAGTTCAGTTGGGGTTTCGTGACGGCTTTGGATCGTAGAACTCGTGTACCAGGCGATAGCTGAGTTGATGAGTTTCACTGGGTACTTAAGCTTAGTAAACATCCGCTTGAGATGCTGGCATTCCTTCGTAAAAGATTCTTTCGTTGATGACAGGCGGTAAGCTCGGTTCAGCATTGTATTCAGCAGAGATCTTTTGTAACGCTGATCGACATGGCTCTGGTAATGTAAGAGCAGTCCTGTATCAGTTGGTTTATGATATACGCTTGTTGTCAGGTGGCAACCGTTTTTCTCAATCATCATACCGAGGAATGGAAGCTTGTTGTTTTCAGCAATTTCCATTGTGAACTGTATGGCAGGATGGCATTCGTTCAATGTTGAAAGGAAGGCTGTTGCGGCTTGAATATTTGGCATCGTGGCTAATGTGTCGTCGACGTACCTTTTGTAGAAACTTGGTAACTTGTTGTTGCGATCCAGTTGTTCTTCAATGGAGCACAGGAAAACGTTTGCCATAAGGGGTCCCAGGTCGTATAAGGGGTCTCGTGTCGTATGACGTATGTGCTTTATTTACCAACGTGCCACTCGACGAGACTATTGAGATCATCGCTGAAAAAGCCTTTAAAAACAACTGGTTTAATGAAACGCATGGTCTCAACCTCACAAAGACAGGTCTTACCGAACTTTTAAGAATAGCAACCAAAGATCAGCTATTTCAGTTCGACGGTCAACTTTACGAGCAGGTGGACGGTGTGGCCATGGGCTCGCCCAAATGTATTTCTAAACATTCTTTGATTAGAATTATTCGTAATCGTTTCTTAAATCTACAATGAACAGAATCTTAAGTGGAGCTAAAATTTAAGGCAATCCATGGATCTGTATACTTTATTACAAGCTAAATGTAAACTAGTTCTACGAAATATACACATGATGCAAAATGTGTTAATTCAAATTCAAGGTTCCCAAATTACTTCATTCGTAAACAGGAAGGTCGATCTCATTACTAGTTATGTCAAACGACGTCCGCCAGGAGTGTGAATTTGAGCACGAACTTAAATATGCTGCGCCTATTCTATTCTCCTCCGACTTATCATTAGGGTAGATTTGATCGCTTGCATTGGGATGAATTTTAGTTTAATGATTAATCATTGACGTTAAATTTTAAGACAGGACCTTTCTCAAAATAATTTGTCTCGAGGAGGAATAACACATATTTTCATGACATATCTTATTAATACAACTACTGACTGAAGTCTTTCATGTTCGCCGACCGAATTCGAAATGTCATATTTAGTTACCGACATTCACATACCGAAAAAGAAAAAAGATCAGAAATAAGGTAAGCCAGTGGCCTATTTCCAAGAGAAAAATTCGATTTCCTTGCTATCGATAAACTATTTGGAAAATATAGAACAATGAATGTTTAATCTCGCTGGAAGAACGCATATGGTGGATAGAAACTGGTGAGGTCATGAAACATTTCGCTTTTAGAATAACAAACTCATAAACACTCTGAAGTGAACCGCCATCGCTGCCGTCGTCTTAATCTCAATTTATTGACAGTGGAATCTTCGAGTTTCAAAGACTGGCGGGTATTCTTAATTTAACAAATATTTAAAGGTTTTAACCGCAGTTCATATATATGTATTTCATATGTTTGTTGTTTGATTTATCATCTACGGGTTTATGTCGAATTAATTTGATGGCCTGCTCCCAGTTGGCTTGTTAGCTCAATTGGTAGAGCGCTGCACTAGTATCGCAGAGGTCAGTGGTTCGAATCCCGTACAGGCCTGAATTTTTTTCAGGTCTGATTTTCACTATTGCTTAAATAGTGCTTTACTGCGAAGGATCGTGCACATATACGTTTCATAACCGCAGTTCATATATATGTATTTCATATGTTTGTTGTTTGATTTATCATCTACGGGTTTATGTCGAGTTGATTTGATGGCCTGCTCCCAGTTGGCTTGTTAGCTCAATTGGTAGAGCGCTGCACTAGTATCGCAGAGGTCAGTGGTTCGAATCCCGTACAGGCCTGAATTTTTTTCAGGTCTGATTTTCACTATGCAAAGACTAGCAAAAACTAACGATAAAAACCGACGTTTCGGTGTCATCATGACGCCATTGTCAAGGAGAAATAAAAAATGAAGTTTGTGCAAGGTGTAACACTAAATTAGCATAAATATGTTACGAGCTAATTAAACAAATACTTTTGCGCGAATTGAATCGCTTTGCACGTTCAGAGTGGGTTTTAAGTCTCTGATGAAAAGCATTTCGTTCACCAAACAATCGAACTTGTTACTACACTTTTTCAGAGTGCTAAAACGTTTCAGTAGGTCTTTCGGGACTTCGCTGTGCCGTTCGTGGTCGTGTTTATATATTGAAGATGCCTTTCGTTTATGTCCATCCACGCGTGTGTGTAAGTGTCCGCGTGTATAGCCCACATAACCCGCATCACACAGGTCACATTGAAATTGATAAACGACGCGTTGTTGGTTGACAATCTGTGGCTTGATTTCTCGTACTTTAAGATCTTGGCCAACTTTGCGGCTAACAAATACTGGCTGGACAGTTGTCTGCACCTTCATGCTAAGATTCTTGAGCTCTTTCTTAACATAATTTGCTGATTCCTGATCTTTGAAAGGTATGACCACACGAACAATGGATATTGGTTCTTTGGGCGTCTGTGTGGGCTGCGTACCAACAATTCTTGATACGAACAATGGATATTGATTCGATTCGATTCGCGCAAAAGTACTTGTTTAATTAGCTCGTAACATATTTATGCTAATTTAGTGTTACACCTTGCCACAAACTTCATTTTTTATTTCTCCTTGACAATGGCGTCATGATGACACCGAAACGTCGGTTTTTATCGTTAGTTTTTGCTAGTCTTTGCATTTCTAAATCTTTATTGATAAGATTTTCACTATTGCTTAAATAGTGCTTTACTGCGAAGGACCGTGCACATATACGTTTCATAACCGCAGTTCATAGATATGTATTTCATATGTTTGTTGTTTGATTTAAAGGTTTTGTTTCACATTTATAAACGATAAGAACTAAATCCTTTTTCGTAAAGTTCTTTGAATTAGACGAGTTCAATATTCATTCGCCTCCAAATTAATGAATATGCATGCAGTGGATCTTCCTCGAACTCCTTCTATAATGTATAAATTTCACCGAAAAAGTAAATTATCAAAAATTATATTAAGCTTGCGAACAACCTCGTCGCTGTTCACTTTAGATTTTGTTTGTCTTTGTTGGCGATTTCAATAAAGGAGCTGAACAAAGGCTCAAGCTAATAAGTTACTGAGTAATTGAGAGACGAAATTATAACCACATGTATTCGGTAGAATACAAAAGTTTGGAGATAAATGAAAGAGAACATTTTTAATGAGATTAAATGCTATTAAATGCTAAATGCAACCTTTTAGAAGGCTTTACGCAAAATCGCCAGATTTGTGACTCACTTTTCCATATTTCTTTTCGTAACTGCCTGAGTGCGTAAATTTAGATACAACAACTTCATAATGCCCTAATTCGACTTATTGCTTTAGTAACCTTCTTCTTGGAAAAGAACGTATTTTAAATAAACAATCCCATCTACAGGTCATTCCAAACATCCACGCAACAAATTTGTCAAAGCGACATGATGTTGGGTTACTTTTGCCTTCAAGGAGCTTTGACGTGTTTAGTACTATTGACTGTTACCGGCGCTTTGTGGAATCTTCCATTTGTCAGAGGTGAAACGTGCAATCCCAGTTTAGAAAGTAAGTAGTTACATGTCCTTGTCAAAGAAGAAGCAGATGCGAATGCTTTTCTTGTATGTATATGCATGAATATGTATATGTACAGTAAGAATAAAATGGCTACCATACAAACAGCTCTAAGAAAGAGGATGCAGTGGATGCAGGTATCTTCTTCAAAATGTTTCGCACGAGTAGAGAAGAAACGAAGAAGATACAGTTTCAAATGATTCAGCGTTTGTACACAACGTTTCCGGCTTCGCCCTTGTTCAGGCGTAGAATTCAAATTAGAAATAAACAATAAAAAGCTTCATCAAAACGGGGCCAAGAGTATATAAACTACGCTGACTTTGCATCATAAGATAGATTTATCTCTGGGATCGCTAGATTGGGTAGAAAAAGATTGCGTATTATTAATTTTTCTATTATAATCATTTATTATCAATTTCTCTTGCCCTGTAAGACCCGTTGTGCACATCTCTTCCAGTCCAGAAAGCAACAAATTACCCCTTTTTTTGCCTCCACAAATTATAGGGGAAATTTTAAAAAGGAAAGTAAAATAGCTGCTATCAAAATAACAAAAAGGTGTTGTTCCTTTGATGTGAAATATACAAGCATCTTGCATCACTTTTTTTAGTGAGAAAAGAAAAGGTACATTTTCTTAATACATGTTTTCAAATTGAGAAGTTTTTGTAAACGGGTGTGTATCTATTTATTATAGTAGGATACATGTATGTAGTACATATATATATATATATATATTGTGGAAGGAAAAAGACAAGTAAACTACAAGTTCATCCCTACCAGCCTGTTTCGTGGTCGCCCACTCATCAGGGGATTTAATGAGAATAAACTTTACCATTGCTTATATACAATATAATTTGCATGATCTAACTAGTCTAATTTATGCAGCGCGAAATTGACAGTTTAGTTGTTGCGTAGGAGGGCTTTGCTTCTGTGGCGGCATGAAGACACGAGTTCATTACGTTTGTTTAGTGTTAATAGTATGAATGAACTCGTGTCTTCATGCCGCCACAGAAGCAAAGCCCTCCTACGCAACAACTAAACTGTCAATTTCGCGCTGCATAAATTAGACTAGTTAGATCATGCAAATTATATTGTATATAAGCGATGGTAAAGTTTATTCTCATTAAATCCCCTGATGAGTGGGCGACCACGAAACAGGCTTGTAGGGATGAACTTGTGGTTTACTTGTCTTTTTCCTCCCACAATATATACTTCGCTCTACTTCTATGTATTGAGCACTGTTCTACGAAAATCAAGTCACACTTTAGTACATATATATATATATATATATATATATATATATTCTGTATATATATTCTGTATACGAGGGAAAACCTGACCCTGTACACCCCAGGTAATCATACTTAAATAGAATAAATAAGGAAAATTTGCCCTGTGCGGGATTTAAATCCACGTCCCCCTGTTACTAGTCGGGTATACAGAATTTGTTTAATTGAAATTAGCCTGTATCCGTAATTGGATCCTCGTTTGCCATCCACTAAGTTGACTTCGTCGTGTATCTTTAATAGATCCTTAGTTGGGTTTCATATGAGGTTATAGGCTTCCCCTACCCTGTCAGCTTGAAAATTAAGTTTCCCGAGACACTACATCTCCGATCTATTAAATCACACCTTCGATTGCCGTGTTGCCAGCATGGTTGTCCTGGTAGTGTAGTGGTCATCACACCTGACAAAAAAGGTATTTTTTCTTTGATGTGAAATATACAAGTATAGTGCATCATCTTTTTGATGAGAAAAGAATAGGTACACTTTCTTAAAATACGTTTTCAAATTGAGACGTTTTTGAAAGTGGGTGTGTATCTATGTATTATAATAGTATACATGTGTATAGTATACACACACACGTGGATATAAGATAGATTTATTTATAATTTTTATCTCTGTTAGATAGGCTAGAGGGAGAGAGAAATGTATTATGGCTTTTTTATTATTATATAATATCAATCTCTCTAACACAGTTAGACCCGTTGTCAACATCTCTTCAAGTTCAGGAAACATCTGCTTACCCATTGGTGCCAACATAACCCTGACTTGTACAGCACAGCCAGAAAGACAGACGAAGATTATTTGGATAGATGGGTCGATTATATCGAGTGGTACGATCCAGAGAATAGACGCGTTGGAGCTAAATGCAAACAGCACTCAAACGTACATGCTCATAAACCTAAATTAAGCTGCCCATATTTGCTTAAAAATTTGACTGTTGACGAATTTGGCATCTACACATGCCAAGCTGGCAATGGTTACTTAAAACACTGCACAAGGAAATCAATAACGATAGGTAAGCAACCTTATCATACCTCTACATAATATAAGACATCCTGCGATCTATAAGACGAAGGTGGTTGTCGCGCGGCTGCGCTTCCTCAGCCTTCTCGTCATCAAATTTCCCTTAAAGTGTAGTCCTCTTTCAGGCGATTCTTTCGGATGTCAAACAAGGCTTAACCCCCGACATCCAAAGGAACGGCCGCAAATGAGACAACTCATAGGGTCACATGCATCCAAATATATCATTTTTATATCTATTTGCAGAAGCCCATATACCTGAGATCGTTGAAGGTCTAACGAACCAAAGCGTATTGATCGCTTCCGTTGCTACTTTTAGCTGCACTGCTAAAGGTCTTCGGGGAGCAACCATCCATTGGATAAAGGACATTATTATCCAACTACACTCCGTAGAGTACAAATTACGCCCAAGACGAGTGCAAATATCACGCGGTATTTGCACTCCAGACTTCAGAGAACCGGTTAGACAGGTTTTCTCGCATCGCGTGAGCGACGAACTGGATTGAAGTCACAAAAAAAATTGTGAACAATTTAAATCATTTTTCTGAAGACGAAGAGTCCGAATGGCTGGCAAATGCTGTTGATTATAGGAGTAGAGATGGAAAATGAGGGAAAATATCAGTGCATTGCAAATAACATCTTCGAAAGAAAGCAATCAGGAGTGGCTTTCTTAAACATAGGTTAGATTTTTTTTGATAAAAGGGAAAATATAAGGATCTTTTAAAAAGACGGTTACTGCAAGGAATTATCATGAGAACCTTGATTTGAAAATCCTGTTGCGTCTTCTTAACTTCTTCCTTCTTCTTCTGCTTCTTCGTCTTTTACTTTTTTACCTTGATTTTCATCATAGTTCTATTATGAACTAAAGTATCGTTGTTATCTTGCAGTGGCCCAAAAACCTGAGATTATTGAAGGTCCTGAGAACCAAAGTGTCTCGATCGGTTCCAATGCTACCTTTAGCTGCACTGCTAGGGGCTTCCCGAGGCCAACGATCCTTTGGATAAAGGACAATGCTTCATATCCTTTACAGTCCAACTCCAGAGCAAGTGTTATTCAAGACAACCGAACAAATAGCAGACAGGTTTTCATAACGAGAGTAGAGATGAAAGATAATGGAAAATATCAGTGTATTGCAAATAATAGCTGTGGAAGAAACCAATCAGGAGTGGCTTTCTTAAAAATAGGTTAGATATTTTCTGATAAAAGGAAAAAATTAAGAATTTTAAAGGCGATCGCTGCGATGACTTGACTTCTAGAGAAAAATCGTATGAGCTTTGATTTGAATATCCTGTTGCATCTTCTTCTTGCTTCTTCTGCTTCCTTTTTTTACCTTAATTTCCATTATATTGCTATCATCAACTAGTATACGTTGTTATCTTGCAGGGGTCCAATTGAGCTAACAAGCCAACTGGGAGCAGGCCGTTAAGTTGATTCGTAATAAACCCGTGAAAGTGATAAATGAGATAGAATAAATATATGAAGTTCATATATTTTGAATCGCGCTATTAGCATAAATAGCGCTATCTACTGTGAGGATCGTGCATCATACGTATCTAATACCGCAGTTCAAATATATGAACTTCATATATTTATTCTATCTCATTTATCACTTTCACGGGTTTATTACGAATCAACTTAATGGCTTGCTCCCAGTTGGCTTGTTAGCTCAATTGTTAGAGCGCTGCACTAGTATCGCAGTGGTTCGAGTGGTTCGAGTCCCGTACAGGCCTGATTTTTTTCAGGTCTGATTTTCGCTATTGCATAGATAGCGCTATCTACTGCGAGGATCGTGCATCATACGTATCTAATACCGCAGTTCAAAATATATGAACTTCATATATTTATTCTATCTCATCAAACAAGTCTATCTGAAGCTTTGGCCCGGCAGGAATGACATCGTTTAAAGAGAGTTCATTGAACCTTGCAGAACAATCAAAGACAATCCTCACTTTGGTTGTGGACTTGCTCATCTTGACAATCGGGAAGTGCAGTAGGTACCAAATTTCAGGGGGTCGAGCTTCGGTTTCTGGGACTTTACGAAGGTACCCTTTCTTCACATACGTTTCAATAGTCTTCTGTTACTCCTTTCCAACAAAATCTTTCTTCTTCAGATTTTTCTCGGTGCTCAGAAGACGGGATTCTATTATTTGGCGATTGTTGGGCAGCTGAGGGCCTCTGTTTTTTCCATGGCACGGCAACATTGTATCTTCCATTGTTATAGCAGACAGAGCGGCTGACTTTCTCTAAGGCCACTTTCTCTTCTTCGGAGCACACCATTCGATCACGTAGTTCAGTCCCATAACTCTCAATCTCCCAGAACCGCTTAAGGGATTGATCCGATTCACAACAGCCTCTGGTTACACTAGTCAGCCCAACGTCCCGGGTAAACAGTGTTCGGATGGCGTGTGTTCTTGTTCCAGACTTCACTCTACCATCCGGAGGTCCAATGCAAGTCCACCCAAGTGGACCCAAACGAGCCACCGGTTCACCCACCTTTCCACGGATATCAAAAAAAGAATAATGTAAATCGGCGTTATCAACACCTGTCAGCAAGTCCACCAAGCCATCCTTCGCTGGTGACGCAAAATCACACTGGGCAAGGTGAGGCCACTTGTTTCTGCTTGCTCCCCAATTTTCAACTTGGTAGTTTCCGGTCACACTGCAGGGGTAAGTCTTCAATTCGATCTCCCTTTGAAACTGGCCATTAACGCTTTCGATCTCTATCCTCAACGGCACGGTTTGGGAAATATCTTAGGAATTGTTCAACACATGGACTTTCACGGTTTGATAGGACTCCATAAGCCCAAGAGCTCCAGCCACTCTTTCATTCAAAAACAAATCATTTGAGGCATCGTCTAGGATTGCATTTACTTTAATCTTTCTACCTTGTGCCTTAACCCATACTGGAATAGTACGCTATGAGTAAGCTTCATTTAAGCGTCTTGAGTTTTGAGTTGTCATAGCTCGCGAGATGGGACTGTCCTCTCCCTCGGGCAATGGTGCAAAATTGGCTGTCCCTTCCCCTGAAGCAAGTGAGGGATAACTGTTACTTTCTGCGACTGGCTGTACACTCTCCGCTGGTTGTCTACGACGGGCAAGCTTTGGTGTAGAAGACGGTGATGATTTCCGCGGCAACCATCAATTTAGCATGTTTGCGACTTCGTACAGGTTTTTTCCTGGTGATCACCAGACAAGCACCGGAAACATAATCGTTTGTCCTTGGCCAGCTGCAATCGATCCTCGTAACTCTTTTGAAGGAATGCTGTGCATGCCCATACTCCATGATGCAGGGAGTCGCAACACATACAAGGTGGCTTGTGATAAAATTGGCCTGAGCCAGGCGGTCTCCGGGTTCGGTTTAACCGTTCTGATCCTCCGTGAAAGTTTCGGGACTTGTGTCTTTTGGAATTTCTGTTTGAAGGTTGCCATTCGTCTGCTCTCTCTGTTACAGCTAAGCCATGAGCCATCTCCATTGCTTCGACTCGAATTTGCACCTCGTCTTTGAGCCCATCCTTTAAGCTTATAACAGATCACTCCTGGCCCTTTTCCGCTAGCCAACGGCTGTATCTTTGCACCTGAGCCTCTGCGAGTTTCTTCACCAATAAACTATGCAATGTTCCTTCTCCTAGTTCTCCATTGCGCCCCTCGGCCTTAGGTTTAACAAGAGTTATTCTGACCAAGTCTAAAATTTTTTCAAATCCTTGAACGTCATTACTTCTCAACTAGGGCATTTTCTCCAGCTGATCCATTTAGGCCTGCAGTTGCCGCCGCTGTCCGCCGAACTTGGATGTCAAGATTTTTTTCGCATCTTCGTATTCTGGCTCTGAAACTCCAAACCCTCGGATGGCTTCAAGTATGCTGCCGAACAAGCTGCCTTAATCTCGCCATTTTAAGATTTTACTGGCTCTTTAGATTGGTCCACAATTCAGATAAACAATACACAGCTCGTCCAGAATATCTAGCGTGTCTTCCAGAGGCGACCAAAGCTGCTCAATATCTTTCTCGACGGCATATGCATCCTTTGGTGTAATGCAACGCTTCTCCAGTGTGGTGGCGAGTTTTGGTCTTCTCGGATTTTCGTAAGCGCCTTTGTCGTTTTAGCTTGATAGATGCTTTCTCTTTTTCCAGTTTTGGCTCATCGTCCTGTTTGTCGGTCTGTTTAATTCCCAGAGCATTATCGGTGTCAGGATTTTGCGCCTCGTACATTTTGTGCGGCAAGATGATCCATCACAACGCAGCATACATTTAGCTTTTCAGATTGCTCCCATCGTGGTCACCAAAAAATGTAGCTACGATGAGACACGGTAAACAAATCACACGATTTGGGCTCCGCTTTAAAGCAAAAATTTTCCCTTAACAACAACGGTTACACTACTTCTCCACTCGAACTAAAAACCTGCTTTATTTTCAACCGCGTGCTCACTCTTTTTTTAAAACTGTCAAGAACTAAACCCGAAGATTATGTAACAAGACTGAAATCTGATGATTATTTAACATACTGAATTGCGTGACGCGTGTCACTAGTCTTAAAAAGTCTCTTGGCCAGATATTTTTTGATAAAAGAAAAAAATCAAGGATTTTAGAGGCGTTTAATGCAAGGAATTGACTTCTAGAGAAAAATTGCGAGAGCCCTGATTGAAAATCCTGTTTCATCTTCTATCTTCTGCTTCTTAGTCTTTTTTTTTTTATCTTAAATTTCATATTACTATTATCAACTAAGGTTTCGTTGTTATCTTGCAGTGGCCCAAAAACCTGAGATTATTAAAGGTCTAGAGAACCAAAGTGTCTCGGTCGGTTCCAACGCTACCTTTAGCTGCACTGCTAGGGGCTTCCCGAGGCCAACAATCCTTTGGAGAAAGGACAATGCTTCATATCCTTTACAGTCCAACTCCAAAGCAAGTGTTATTCAAGACAACCGAACGAATCGCAGCCAGCTTTTTATAACGGGAGTAGAGATGGAAGATTATGGCAAGTATCAGTGTATTGCAAATAACAGCTTTGGGAGAAGTCAATCAGGAGTAGCTGTATTAAGCAAAGGTGAGATGTTTTTGGAAAAAGAGGCAAAAGTAAAGATCTTAACGAAGGTTAATGCAAGGAATTGACTTTTGGACCAAAATCTCAAAGGTTTAGTATTAAAATGCCTCTATCTCCTCTACATTTCTTCCCTAGTCCTCAGCTTTGTCTTCAGTTTTTTTTCAGTCTTTCTCAAGTCATAATTCTGACTTATTACACTATACCGTTACCACTTTACCATTATTATCATTATTATATTGTTTTTTGTTATTATTATCAGTACTGTTCTTATTTCACCGCTTAAATCTAAGACTACGGACTCGAGAGGAACTTCTATTTTTTTCATAGTTAGTCCAGCACTTACTCCCGCAGCCTCCGAGAATGGAAAGCCAGAAAATTCAGCATCTCACACTACTACAATCGCTGTATCATGCACTCTGGTGGCTTCACTTATTTGTTTAGTCATTGGGTTTGTGTGGATTCGGCGTAGAAATCGTGATAAAAAGGTAAATAATACTTCACACGACATTCCCGTCCATAAAGAAAGGAAAAGAGTTTGATAACAGTAATGCTAATAATAAAAATAATAATAATAGTAATAATAAAAATAGTGATAATAACAATGATCAAAACTTTGCGAAGTTTTTCTAATCTCTGTATCTCGCCTCACAAAGTAACAAATATCGATGACACGCGAAAAACGTACCTTCCGTGGAAACTGGTTCATGGCTGGTCAATCCTAACATTCCTTCGTGTGCCAGCATAAGTGAGGTTGCTTACAATGATTGTCGTTAGTTCGGCTAAGGCTTAGAGTAAGGCTAAGTAAAACGCCCATTTCTGTCCCTACTTGTTCTTTTCTCCTCCAAATTATCCTTTCCTCCACTTTGGTCTTAAAAACAACTTATGCAGAAGGATTCAGGGACCCGTGCTCGACCATGCATTTTCACTGAGTTTATGGAGCTGTTCAGCCTGAAAAAGGGCTGTATTTCTTAATTACATACCTTCAATTTGTCAAATTTGAGGGTCATCGTAAGGAAAAATGCATTATCATAATTACCTTTTGTCTTCAATTATAATTCAATGACAGGACAGAAAACGTGCGACAGAGGTGTATTTAGACAAAGGCAAGCACTTACCAAACGGGATAGAGGACCTTGAAAATGACTGGTCGCCCAATACCCAGACCATCAAGAACCCCGAGGAAAGGCGCCCGTTAGTGGGGGATGGAGTAAGGGAAAGAGGGCTTCCAGACGGAAGCGAGCAGGATGATACGATGGAAGGTATAGAAGACAGCGATCAAGATAGGTTAGTTTCGGGTCAGAGGTTTGGTACTGACATTTTCACAACTGATAAATGTGTTGACCTGGTTGTCGACGATCAGCGACCGATATCGTCTCAAGAGACCGAAGAAGGATGCGAAAACTTGGAAAATCTTGAGGTATTCGATGAAATACTCGGAGAAGGCGAGTTTGGAATCGTCTACAAAGGTCGCTATGGTGGGAAAGACGGAAACATGACAGATGTAGCTGTTAAAAAGCTAAAAGGTATGTACACGACATCAAAATGTCAAATTATTAATTCCTAAGTGCAGTGGTTTACCACTGAATTGATTTTTGCGTCCTGGAAACTTTGCGCCATCTTACTTTTTCGTCATTTTTCCCTTTGCTGAAAACACCCATTAAGTCTGCTTCTCTCTCTTCTGAACGCTCTTTGCCGCCTCGCTTTGTTTTCCATATCATGTATTTTACAATAGCCAAGCAATTTAGGAGGTCTCCTTGCTTTTTTCTCTGTGCCACTGTAGACCTTAGTGCCATTGCCAAAGAAACCCTGCTTATTGAGATAAGGACCTTGAAGCTTGCTGGGAAACATCCTAATATTGTCACTTTGATTGGTACGCGGATAGAGGAAGGTAAGTCACTTTTCGACCAAGTAACGTATTAGACATAGGCAGGTTCACCAATAAGGTAACGTTTTATCCAAGTGTAAGATCAGTTTGAACGGTGTTTGTGTTGATATTAAGATTAAAGAAGAACTAGTAGACTTAGTGCTCTATCCATTCTAAACTTAGTGTTTTATTCACTCTATCTTAGTGCTCCATTAGTACCTCCCGCAAAACAGTCCTATGCTCTATCCCTTGAGGGTTAGCTCAATGGACAGAGCATTGGACTGCTGTGCGGGAGGTCGAGGGTTCGAGCCCCGGCCGGACCAACACTTAAGGTCTCAAAATAATTGAGAAGAATATGCTACCTATGCTACCTTTCTATCACGAAATGCTTAGATATTCTAGTCTTATCGGATAGGGACGAATAAATGGCAGTCTTGTCTCCCGTAGGGCTAGGGGTAGGAGACATTAATTTCCCACGCACGAGATTACTGTGTGATGGATGTCCTCCCCTGGGGTGGGATGGGTGGGTTATAAGGTGAGATCGTTACATGGACTGAAGCGGCTGCCAGAGGCGCCTGATACTGCTGACTTCCAATCTCAACCTTATTAGGAATGGGTGGGAATTGGCCCTGAAAAGCCCCCATGGGGAGTGGTCAACTAATGTATGTATGTACGTATGTATGTATGTATGTATGTATGTATGTATGTATGTATGTGTTATGCCAAAAATCTGTGCTTCTTGATCGGAAACCATTTGATGCTAGGCTAAGTTCTGGGGGATTCATATGGAGTTTGTTTCTTCGTTTTTTTGGCACCAACTTAACTTATTTTTACCGACGAAATCACCTTTTGATCAACTCCAGGGGCAAATATTTTTCAATTACTTTCTCTTGTTAACTTTTCTGCTGGTGTTTGATCTTCTTTCACTAGGAAACGTTATTGTGGTCACTGAGTTGATTCATGGTGGCAGTCTGGAAAATATTTTAAAGGCCAAGAGGGCTCCAGGGGAAAACAACAATTATCATAACGTCTGCTGTAAGCTTAATGACCGGCAGCTGGTTACAATTGCATTTCAGATTGCCGCGGGAATGCAGCACTTAGAAGAGAGAAAGGTAAAACCCGTTGACAGTGCGTAGAAATGTTAATGTAACTTTGTTTACCTTCCATAACCGATGACTGCTCTCAAGTGATTATAAACAGCTCTAAATATAACGCTGGCAGCTCGAGGTTATGAAGGGCAAGTTGGGGTTCTTTTGCACTTTGGTATAAGCCACTACTTAGTCATTCGTGAGTGTCTGCTAAGCTAAAGATTTATAAATTGTCTTCTCTCACAGTTCGTTCATCGCGATCTGGCAGCGAGGAATATTTTAGTTGATGCCAACTTGGTGGCTAAAGTTGGAGATTTTGGATTGGCCAGAGACATATCTGATGCTGGTATATACACCATAACCTCCAACGTAAGTACGCTTTGCAATCAGTTTCAACGACCAAGCAAAAAATCAACGAACTGAAATGCATTTTAATTGATGGTCTTCCATAGTATAAACGAACACATTGAATTAATTCCCTCCCAAAGAGCTGGGTATTACGTTTACTTAATTAATTATGGTTAATATTTGTGCTGATAATAATGACAACAATAATGATGATAACTATAATAACGGTCTGGATAACCACCCCCTTGGATTTTACTGATAATAAAAAATAATTAGAAAATGTTACATATCTTAACGTTGAAAAAGAAATCGCATAAACGTACTGAATGCATCATTCCGTTGCATGAGTCAGCCTCTTCCCATTCTGATATGGTCTTGACTCTACTACAAACAGGACCTTGCTCACATGAATCTGTCTTTTCAACAGGGCAAGGTTCCGTGGAGATGGTCGTCTTTAGAATCTCTGCGAGATCTGCATTTTACATCCATGAGTGATGTGTAAGTTCATTTTGTATTTTAATACTGTCAGATAGCTGTCTCTTGACTTACAGCCGGAGGTGTTGGTCAGCAGAAAGGATCTCCAAAAACGTCATCTGCCCGCCGGCTCCGCTATATTCCTCAAAGCATTACTATGGTTACATCTGGGCTTCATTTTACGTTATTCGCTCGTCTCCATGTCCATGCATGGTGTATGTTTACCTATTTAAATTTATTGACACACCATGAAAAATTAGCATGACCTAAGTAATTTCTTCTTTCAAATGGACAATCTTATGTTCATATGGGTTGATTGAAATTTATATCAGAGGCCAGGTCCGACAGGAAAGACTCAGCGAAGTCTTAAGCGATGCAAATATTCATTGAACCTTAAAGAATACTACGAGACTTGATCTTTAACCAAGTCAGTGCTACTCCTCTTAACCAGAAGGTCATCAGCTTCTTCCCCTAACTTATTTAAGTTATTAAAGCATTGATGCTTATTTGCAGGTGGTCATTTGGTATTGTCTTATGGGAAATTGCCACTTACGGTAAGTGTCGTGTGATATTATGTGCCACACCCTATGAACTGGAAGTCATGTACTCGCCTTCCAATCCATAAAGCAGCCCAAAGTTAGGAAGGCTCCCCTGTTAAGCTAACTACATAGACACGAGCATCTTCATTTAAAAAAATGCGTATTACCAGTCAGACGCAATGAAACTACATTATTTTTGTCCCCGAGCTGCGCTTCATTTTGTATTTGTATTTTTTCCTTAAAGTTTCTGCTGAAATACTCATTGTCTTAGATCCTTGTCTCTACACCGAATTATTTAAATCATGATGATCTTCTTTCAACCAAACAGGTGAGTTGCCATACCCTGACATCTCATCACCAATTGCCTTGGCGAGTCGACTGGCTACAGGATACCGGATGCCTCGTCCCGATCAGTGCTCGGAAGAACTGTAAGCTTTAAAGTATTGCATAATGCCGATAGAAAATGAATTGAATAATTGATAATTTTGTAGAGGACTTCAAACAATGAAAAGTTAATTTGCCATATTTTAAAAATAATTGAAAAGCGTTTTACTCTTCGAAACAAGTCTTGCAAGATCCTTTGACACACACTTCCTCTCGTTGAAAATCGAAACGATGCATGGAATGAGTCGTCATGATTTAAAATTTTTTTTGCATATCAAATGTCACACTCAGCAAATCAGTGATCTTTCCAATGATCATTGTCATGAGTTCAAAATCCCCCTTTGTACCTCTTTCCACGTTTGATACGGTCGATCCAGATGTTGACATTGTCAGCTTCAAGAAAACGTTAACTAATACTGCATTAATTTTTTAGATATGAGCTAATGAGTTCTTGTTGGAAAGAAAATCCTATGATGAGACCAGCCTTTTCACAGATCGCCCAACAGCTGAAGAATTTTTTGCGAGAAGTGAAGGTAATTAATGGTCGTATTTACAAGATTTCCATTTCTTCCCTTCAGTATCGCCTTTCTTAAAACCTTATCTGTCCTCTTCCTCCTTCAATTTTTTTTTGATCGATGATTCAATATACCCTTTCATGAACGCCTCTGTCACCCTGTCAGTTCTTCTAGTAAATTTCCATCTCATGCCATGAATACACTCATCCTTTCGTAAACATAGTCATCCATCCGCTTGCTTGTCTTTCCGTCCTTCTGTCGACATCTGTAGAACTCTCCCTTCTTGTGCTTGTTCCTAACTTCATTCATTACTTTTGTTTGATTCATGTAAGGCCATTGTTTCTCTCCTTATTAATTTTTTTGTGACGGAATTATTAATGGCTGACTCTTAATTCCAATGATTTATTTCAGAGGACATATATGAATATCACAGAGGAAAACGATGGAGAGGCTTGATGACGCCCTGATGCTAGAGCAAAACCCTCATTTTATTTGATTACTAATAGGAAGAAAATCGCGATATATCGAATACGTGCATGCATATAGCTTTAAGGCCTAACGTATAATAATGATAATAATAATAATAATAATAATAATAATGGTTTATGAACAGATTTATTAGATGGCTCTTCCCTGTTAAAATACATCAATTACAATTAAAATAGATCAAATTAAGTTATTCACAAATTACGCAATATGCAATTAAAAGTAGAAGTAGAATTAACAGAATAGTAATTACAGTAAAACTAACTAATCACTCTGTACTCTATTACATAAAAAAATTCCTTGAAGGTCTTACAAAGTTTCTGTAATCTTTACAGTTTCTAATAGATTCTGATAAATTGTTAAGTGCTGCTTTCGATTGGGACCACTAATTGTATTTGACCCAGGTGCCGACCACGCTCAAAAGAATTAGATTCAATTTGTTTCCTTTTAAGTGAAGGTTCCACACGTTTTCTTCACAATAGATAGTGCAAATCGCAGTAAAGGATAGACAGTCCCTCCTGTCTTACTTTCGACGCTGAATTGGTTAAGAAAAAAAATTGCTATCACGTAAATAGACTGGCTTAGAGTGGATTGGCTTTGCTAAGAAAAATCTAAGCACTCATCTAGCCTGGCTTTTTAGCAACTCCTCCTTAATAATTTTCTTCGCTCGCACGAAAACTACACTTCTATCCTGCTCAAGCCGCTTCCTGCGTGCTTTATAACAGAAGAGAGTACAGTCCATGCTTCTTTATTTGTTAAATAAAAGATAGAACTTTTGAAAGACCATGACTTGCAAATGAAACCTTGACTTCAAATCAGAGCTACAGAGAGTCAGAAGCGAGGAAACACAACCACTTACGAGAGAAGTGTGTGACACTCGACAGAAGAAAGAAATAATCTTCAGCATGTAACATGGTAACAAATATATTACTCTCAACAACTTTCCCAAGTAATGATTACTATATCAACACGTAAATGAAGCTAAGGGGAAAAAAAAAAAAGAAAAACCATTTGATCATATCACAGCCAGAATAACAATAAAACTCGACTTTATTTGCGGTTGGCAAGTGTTTAAGTTTATTTACAGGAAGAGGTTTGCCGGTTCACAAGAGCCGACACAAGAGACCGAACAATACACAACAGCTAACCGTTTTGTTTTCATCCAGAGTGCATCTGTTAAAGCCAGCAGAAAGAAAAATTTGGAACGGAAATCAGAATTATTTTAACGTCTGCATGGTTGTTTTCAGAAAAGGTCTCCTAAAAAGGAGTGACCTTGATTCGAAACATTTGAGGGATGGTAAACACATTGGCTGTTTCTCGAAGCTAATTTTTTTTTCTCGAAGCTCTGAGTTTTCCTCCTTACATTTTTTTCATGTGAAATGGAGGCGATTGTTCATATATAATATGAAGTAAGAGAGCTTCAGCTGGTGGAGTTTTTTTGGAAAATTTTTCATATTAGGCTGTGGATAAAAAACATATAAAGACTGAAAATGATACAAATCGAGAACTCAATTATTGTAGTGTACCCTAGCTTTTCATTTCCCGGGAATTAAAGTAGAGATTGCAAAGTGAAAAGCACGCCACCTATGATAAATTAAACGCCTTGGATAGCCGGAAGTCACAATACTTTCTTTTCGCCAATCTTGTTATTGGACCTTATAATCTTTAAATCTCGCACAAGTTCTTAAAACCAATATTACTGCAGAAGCAAGTTGCGACGGAGGTCAAAGATTCAAGAATTGAAAATAATTGAAAAAAGGATTGAGTGTAAATAATCAAGAAAGTCATTCCACCCTTTGTCTGATCTCTTATGCAGAGAATTTGTAACAGTGAGGTCTGATCCACAAAGCCAATGCGACCCTCCTCAAGTCCAATCTTGCCTGTTCCCCTGCCCCCCTCACCCGCCCCCCCACCCGCTTCCCTCACCACCCGCCCCCTAGCAAACCAAGATTTTGGTCCAAGAGGGATGGTGAAGACCTCATTGTCTCCCAACCCTCCTCTACTCAAAAAAAAAAAAAAAAAAAGGAACGAAAAAGGCAAAATGTGTGGGGTAAGTCTTAATAAAAATAAGTTCTGAAGACCTGACCTCTGCATCAAAGTCCTCAAATGAATAAGAAAAACTCGCAAAATTTTCTAGCTCAAGCATAACATTTCCCTCGAAGCGTTTATAATTGGTGTGTAGATGCTTAAAAAAAGACTTTCGCGCCTCCCTTCTGGTTCAGCAAAAGCTTATTCGAGAAAACAAAATCAAAGCCATTTCATGGAGAGATAACTTAGCAAAGAGTAAATAGTGGCTTGGAAAAGGTCGCCCCTAGTATTTTTATTCCAAAGAAGTCGGGGCAGCTGAGGCCAAGAGAAAACGAGAATACGACTACAACAAGAAAGTAACAAGATAAGATTGATTTATCATCAAGGTAAATTCAACAAGGAAATAAATTAAATGAAGTTTGACAAGAGAAGCCGTCTTTTACCTTCAATCTTTAATACAAATTGCAAAGTAATCGCATTGCACAAGTCAATTGAATCAACTTGGGAACAGCTTAAAAAAGATTACAAGATTTATTAGAATAAGCTGCCTTGATTATCTGCCTAGTTAAAAAATTAGTGTTGAAAAATACTCGAAACTCGAAAAAGGATAAGATATATGATAAAAAATTGGCACTGAAGTAATAACATAAAATAAATTAAGCAATTTGTTGCGATAAAAAATAAGGCACTAAACTTATCAGAAAAAAAAAAAATTAAATAATTTCTCCCGAAAGCAAAGCTCGTGATACTAATAATCCGTAAAACTACAAAACTTTATGAGATCAGCACAAAGAAAACGATTAGCAATTTTAACGTCTAGCCAGGACAATTCTGATGAAATGCTAATGAAATCCTAATTAATTATCTTAATGAAAAATTCAAGCACGTATAATTAAGGGTAATCTCCTTTCAAACGTGAAAGATTAATTCTTCACGACGAGAGTCTCATCATTCACATATTCAATGATTCCCTTTCAGGTGATTAGTCAACCAATTTACTATATCAATATTCTTCTAATGCATAACGTTTCAATTGTCCATGTAATATATTATAAAGAAAAATGTACTGCATTTTCTCGGACAAGCGCCTGGGAGCTTATTTAGCATTTCGGCTACAAAGGAGGAACGTTTATTAGAGAAAGGCGCTTATTCGAGAGGGGTTCTTATCAAGAAGCTAGAAACCTTTACTGAATCCACTCTTGTTGTCACTCAAAATAGTTTAAAGTCTAGGGAAACAGAATAGAAGCTGTTGTTCCCTAAATACCCGATGGTCGTCTCTCAGGCTGGTGTCCGACGGTTTCCTCTTCATCTGAGTCCTTAAGAAGCAGAAAAACAAAAAAAGAAAAAACTATGAAAAACATTTCAGGCATTTGAATAGTTAGGGCGATGGTTAGAGTTGAACCCCCCAGTTAATTCAATCCCTGGATGTACGCAAAGCTTAGACTGTCCTCTGTGCCGCACCACAAAAAGCCGGGACTTGAAAGTTTCATAACAGAACGTTTGAACATTTTAGTATCCTGTTACAAGGACTACTATACTTTATAGAATAATTGAGATACAACGAGTGCAAGGATTGGTCAAAAACCTGTCGTTTATCGCTACGGTAAACCGATAGAAAATTGAGACAGTTAAATTTTATTCTAATTCAAAAAGCTTCGAAAATTCGGTAAACCCAAAGAAAATCGAAACATTTTAAGTTTACTCGAGATGGTGTTGAATAAAACCCTTACGTGTTCTCCAAACATCCCAAGTGGGTTATCACACTGATAAAGAAATAGAACGGGTACGGTCTATTGGTAAAATTGGTACATTTTGGACTCTCCTATCACTGAAAGGGTAATCTAACAAAGTAACCGCGCACAGCAAGTTGTAACACAAAGGCCATCCAAAATGAAACTCTACGATATGTCTACTTACACTGCTCCATGACTGTTCATCACCACTTGCCTCACACCACATGACAGTACCAGCAGACGTGCAGTTTATCACATCCTTCATCTTCAACTTCTTGACACGAGCCCAAAGCTGACGATTTCTCTGAAACGTTGTTTTCGTATCAACATATTAATTACTGCCAAGCTCAAGTTTTGATTCAACTTACATTCAGTGAGATGTATGTGATTTGAAAGCTTTCCTCGTGTTCTCCCAACATCCCAAGTGGGTTATAATGTCATAAACAGATAGAATGTGTAGCATATTGCTTAATATTAATGCAGTTTGGGGTATCATATCAAAAGGTGGTCTAACAAAGTAAACGCGTACAGCAAATCATAACACAAAGGCCATCCGACATGAAATTCTATGATATGTAAACTTACAGTGCTCCATGACTGTTCATCATTTCTTGCCTGACAACATCTTGATGTCCCAACAGACGAAAAGTCTCTCAAATCCTTTGGACTCAAGTTATTGACACGAGCCCGTAGCTGACGGTTTCTCTGAAACGTTGTTTTCAATTAAACATGTAAATACTACCAATTCTAAGCTCATGTTTTGATTCAACTCAAATTCAGTGTCTGTTCCCTCCTCCAGCAAAACAGTATTAATCATCACGACAGCGTGATTTCTCAAAGGAGAGGCAAGATCTAAAAAACAACTCATTGTTATCTCCTTCGTTAACACATATACATTAAAATCTATTTCTAACCGCTGTTTCAGACTCTGAAAAGCAAACTTAACAGCTTAAACCTCAACAATGAAAGGTGCCATTTTGAAAAACAAAACAAAAAAACAAAAAAAGCCTAGTAACCTGGCCGTGCACAAAAAAGGCGTGGTGCACGAAGGTACTGCTCATTTGAGGTAAAAAGAAGTTCTTTTGTGAAGTGCCTTATAATCTTTGAACATATCACTCTTAACAACTAAGAGTGACTTGCATCTTATTTCTCCCTTCAGTATCACCCTTGAATCAAAGATGAAAAGGTCAAAAGAAATACAGATCACCAACAAAACAAGTTCCTCATTGTAAACAAATTCTCCTTGTCAGCGCCTTATTGAGAAATAATTATAAGAAGAACAGTTTGGAGAATATGCATACCGATGCTAGGGCACGAAGTTAACATAACACCAATATAACTTGTAAGAGATGCAAGTCTAAGAACACATGTTATACAACTATGACACCTCACCTTGCACAGATTTTTATTTCTTTCTTTAATTCTCCTTTCTCTATTGGTTTTTTCCACTGCGATTGAACGTTTCAAACTTTTTACTCTCTGCTTTTCTTTCGCCAACATACGTTTCATTTTCTTCACTGCATTGGTCTCTGCTTGTGAAAATGCTTGTGATGCTTCCTCTTGCATTCTCTTTCTGTACTCCTCTCGACGTTTATTCAGCTCAACCGTTACAAATTTTATTACCTTTATTAAAAAAAAAAATTAAATATCACATCAGTTTCCTCTCTAAAATTCCCTCCCTTACTTCCTCTCTTAAAAACGTTGTTTACTTGTTTGATGATTGCGTGCCGATTCAGTGCAGCATTCCAGCCCCAACAACATCAAAAAAGAATGAGACAGACTCCATGTCTGAGTCGGTGTGTGGTGTGTGTTCACCACAGTTGTTTTTGTTCAGCTTGAATTCTTTTTAACAAAAAAGATATTGCAGTAAATGGTTTGAACCCGGGGGTAACATGTGAAGGTGTAGTCTGATCGTCCGGGTGAGTGTAGTCCTGAGAAGGACTGTTGTCGGTGGCAGTGACTGACGTTTCGACAACCTGTGCGGAAGTCATCATCAGAGTCAAGGTTGTCGAAACGTCAGTCACTGCCACCGACAACAGTCCTTCTCAGGACTACACTCACCCGGACGACCAGACTACACCTTCACAAAAAAGATATTAGGGGCATGACATTGCACAGTTTCATATTTTTGAATGAAATAAGGATTATGTGTGCTAAAGTGACGAGCAACTGCAGATTCTAACAAATTAAGTACAGATAACATTTATTTCACTTAACAGGTTGTTATAAATAAACCTAAGTAGCTCATGAGACGGACTTTGGATGAACATTTCAACCCCCTGATCCCCCCCCCCCCAAAAAAAAAAAAAAAAAAAAAAAAACAGATAAACAAACAAAAAATAAATTAACACACAAGCGCAGGTACATGTTTAACTTAACAAATCACATTTTCTTAACACATTTTACCTCACCACCATCTAGAGTTTTCTGATCTTGTTCTTCAATGCGCTGCAGACAGGTACAGGGTTTGATAATAAAATTTAAACATTTTCAATAAAAAACACATACAGGACTATGAACCTGTTTAACATACACATGTGTACAACAGAGATGTTTAGTCCGATGAAGTACAAAATATGTAAATATATAAATATCAATCTTGATATTTAAGAGTTGAGAAGAGCATTAATTACCAAAGTTACAGTTGTACAAGCACCACATACAGAAAACCCCTGAGCTAGGGGCTGGTCATTTCAAGTTTAGCCAAAACTGCATTCTAAGCCATCTTCAATTTTTCCAATGATCCTTTTATCTTAACTTTTATTTTTTTGGACAGGGGCAATAAATGGGGCTAAAGCTAATGGTGGAAGGATATTTCTTTAATTAAATCAACCCCCTCAAAGAGAATCCCTGAGGCTCACTGCTTGTGTAAAACGGCTGTTTTGGGTCAGACAATGTCTAAATAAGAAGTCCTTAAAAGTTTAGAACTGTTTCCCAATGAATCACATAATATCAAGTGTTAAAAACAGTAAAGGGTGCAAGTTCTTAGGAATCTGCAGTGCTGATTCAGAGAGGGACAAGTTAATTTGGATTTATCAAGTGAGTTGATAATGTAAACTGGCCACCACAAAGGGTTTCCAAAGCACTAGCCCTAGTCAGACAAAAGGGCTACCACCAGGTTAATGCTTGAAATTTCAGCATCTTATTTCTCAGTAATTCAAACAGCTATGCAAGAAAGTTAAGGAGAAGGAGAGGGAAGAGGAAATGGAAGAAAATGAGAGAAGCCAAGGGGAAAAGAGAAGAGAATAAGGAAGAAGGAAACAAATGGGAGGGTGAAGATGAAGGGGAAAAAATAGCTCATTCCAAGCACTCAGTCAGAGGAGATGAACAAAATGGTCATGCAAAATATAGCATTTGCTGATTAATTAAGCTGGAACACAACACTGTAAAAGGTTACACAGTCATTTCTCTGACAACTACAACCACCACATCTACTAACTTGTCATTTTTAGTGCTTCCACCCTTTTTGCTTGGTTTCCACTTATTGAGAAAAATATTGAAGGGAAAAGAAGTGGGGAGAGGGAAGAAGGCATTATGGAGAACAAAATGATGGAAGGAAAGGAGGTGGAGCTGTGAGAGATGTAAAATGTGAGGAATGGAAAGAACAACAATAAAGAGATTATAAGGAAGAGGAGAAGAGACAAAAGAAGTTGAAATGATCTTCTCATATCTTGTATTTCACCTTAATGAAATGCTGTAGCTTAATAATCTTCATGACAATACCTGGATATTGGCCTTAAGTGGCTATATCCTGTTGGCATTACATCACAGTAAATAATGAATGGTTGCTGTCTACATGCTATCTATTGGGTAGCACTGCTCCCTTGGGACTTAGAAATGAATAACTCACCTCAATGCACTCAAAAAATTCAAGCAATAAATGAATCAAACCTCTAGTAATTTCCGAATCGACTCATTCTTCTCTAATTCTCTGGTAGCACTTTCTTCCAAAAGTTGCTTAAACTGTTAAAAAAAAAAGTCCCAAATTAAGCTAATGATAGAACATTCGGTACTTCTAACGAAACACAAAGTAATACATGAACACCTTTAATGACTGGTCCTAGGGGAGGGACACACATTTAATGAAAATGTATCCTGTTCCAAAACCCACTAAGATTGGAGTTATATTTATCACATCAAGGCTTAGAACTCTAATTTGGCCACACGGGCCACACCAAGGACCCAGCATGAAAACCTTAGCACCATCCTTCTTCATAAAGGTAATATGATCTATAAACAGCCAATCATATTCAGAGAAAGCTAAACCATGGCTGAGGTTTATCATCAGCAGGGTTCAACTGATGTGAATTTAAATTAATAAAATCCAGATTTAATGACAAATACCTGGTCACATGATGTCTGTGCATCTCGAAGGCTGTCAAGGACTTCGCTAAATTGCTGTTTGGAAATAAATGTAAGTATTAGTAATTTTGTTCTGAACATTGCAGATGTAAAATGAAAGTTGACATCTTGAAAAAGTGTGACTTAATGATTGAACAAAACATCATTGCAATATGTACTCTTTGTTCTTTTCCACTTTTTTCACTATGTAGCTATTTTTCAAGTTACATTTAACTGTCTCTACATTGAATTTGGCGAAAAAAAAACCAAGGCAGCACTTATTTTAAATATTACAGATACAATTAGGCATCAAAACAGGACTCTGTAGAAAGATCAAATGTATTTTTCTACTACAGATGGTAAAAACCATATCACCACCCTTAACTCAATGTATGCTGCAAGCATACATAAAGGTGAGACAACTGATAGACTCAAAAATACTACCTGCTGAACCTGTTCATATTGACGAGAAAGCCTGTCAAATGCTTCTGTCTTTTTTCTTAATTCCTGAAACCAGAAATGAATGCTGAATTCAGATTTATATGCCCCAAGGCCCAACTTCATTAAAATTTACCCTTTGGAAACCTATTATATTCATTTCTTTTACTTAGATTTGTACTTTAATTACTCAGGTTGAAAAGCATTTCCCATCCTGTACTTGTTTCCCATAGGAGTAAAATTGCATTAGATGCAAAATATTTTCAGGACATTAACATCTACATACCTCAGTAAGAAATGACGCATTTTGAAGTAAGGTACTGTTTTCCTGAGGAAAAAACAGTTACAGAGAATATTATTTTAACATGGTACATTAGATTGTTATCAAGCAGTTTACACAAGAAATTCATTCCACAGTGATTATAGGTATCATTGATAGTCCTTAACCCAAGAAAAGAAGATTAATAAACTACCAGACATGATGTGTCAGTACAGTGAAATTTGTTTTTATTTTTTATGAGACAAACATCCAAAAGCTTGCAGCTTAAAGGCTTGACCTCATATCAATTTAAACTATAACATATATTTAACATATTGTAAATAACTCTGAAAGTGAGAAATACATCTGTAAATAATTACCTTGTGTACTTCGTTTTTCCTTTTTTCAATCTCATTTCCTTCTTTTACTTTCTGAGCCAGTTTTCTTTTCACTTCTTTATACTTGATTTTCCTGAGATTTAACTGTTGTTTCAACTTTATGACTTTCTTGCTTTCCTCCACATTCCTCTCCTCAAATTCTTCCTTCTGCTTCTCTAGAAACTGGGTCAACAAGATTGATAAGACAACAACACTTAAGTCATCCCCAATAAACACTACCTTTTTAACCAAATAATGTAAAAGGGATATTAATATTTATACTACAAATAGCTGCATTTATTATTCCACTACTATGTCATTTTACCAAATTCAATGCATGGGGAAAAAAATGTGCCATGGTATTAACATTACTGTAGAACAAGGAAAAAATATCCCAAAAATGGCCCAGCTGAATGATCCAACTTTTGATTTTTTTGTTTTTGTTTTTCAGGCTTGACTTTTACAAATTAAACAAACTTTTAAGTGCATTGGAATTTTTTGACACTCTGACACTCTTAATGAACTGCAATCATTACAATATATTTAAAATTATGTTTACTTATTGGTATTAATTTCAGAGACACAATTTTGACAAATCAAATTTCTGTATCAACACTTGTACTATGCTGACACACCAACTTTTCATCAAACGAATGTTTCAAGATAAATACCTCAATCTTCCTTTCCAGAGCTCGCAACTTCGTTGCTTTCTTATTTAATTCCTGTGGAGAGGTAATATGACAATTAACATATATTCACAAAATGAGTCAGATCGAGAGACAGTAAGAAATTAACAATTATTATCTCACAAGAACATGTAATTCAAAACAATCAAAACAGACACCTTATTAAGCTCCTTGTTCTTCTTCTCTAAATTCTCACAATAAACCTATTTGTAAAAATAAAACAAACACTAACCTGATAAATTCATGTTTACATCAGGTTTACAAAGAATTTACATTTTGATATCTGTATCATATTTTAGTATAATTTCACAACGGAGCAAATAGTTTCCAGCAATCTGATTGGTCAAGCTGTTCCTTATATGATGCTGTATAAACCGCTCCATGCGGTTTATAAAAAATGTTAAAATAAAATGTTAATAAATGTTACTAAAATGTTATTAAATCTTTTAGAAATTTCTCTGTTGTTCAGCTCTGAAATTATACTAAAACAATTATTCGCCTCAGGTTCGGTGAATATCGTCAAATAATCCCCTCGACTTCATCTCGGGGATTATTCGATGATATTCACCTTGCCTTCGGCGAATAATAGTTAAATATTATTGCCTAAAACTTCCCTGAACAATGGACAATGTTAGAAAAGAGACTGTTTCATAAATTTAGTTTTAGCAGCTAGATCATTTAATAACAAACCTCTTTTGCCTTTGTAATTTCCTCACTTTCTGGGTTTACTGCTGTTTGCTGTCCCTAAAGGAAGAGGATACATATATGACAATAGTAACAACTACAAAAAAATACTACTCCATATTGGATTTATAACCAAAAAAGAAGCTATTCAGCTTCAATTCAGGATCAAATATTCCAATTTTGACGCCTCTTGAATAAATGCATGTACATACAGGGTTGATGACTGTCAAAGGGTTTTCTCATGATATAGAGAAAAACTAGAGAACATACATGTAAATAGAGACTGGCAAACTGTTTAGAATTTTATCAAAACACACCCAAAATTTACACTCACCCCAAATCCTACAGGAAAGCTATGATCCTGATATTCAGTGTTTTCGGCAGGTTTTCCATTTTCTTGCTGCATTGCAATTACCCTGTTACCTTGACACACGACACGAACAGCAGGGTGGTTTGGGGGATCCATGGAATGAGATATTGGAATCTTCATTGAGCTTGCTCCTTTGGGGGAAACTGGTCTTGGATCCTCTCTGAACATTCCCTCAGGTGGCAGGCCTCCAGAACTGATGGGCCTACTTGATGCATGCTCACTTTCACTTGTTTCTGCTTCTAATTCTCCCACAGTCAGTTGATGAGAAAAATTTTCAGTCAACCCTGCCAACTGGTCACTGGCATACCCTGCATCAATACAGTCACTTGCAATTACAGACCAATAATTAGGGTCAGTTTTGGTGGAAGTTTCATGGCCCTGTTCATCTGTGGAATTCTCCCCAACTTGTTTTCCTGAAGAAGCTAAGAAACAATAAGGATATACTGATAAACAACTCATAATATTATCAAACTAGTAAGTCTTTTTAACAACTTTCATTTCAGTGTCTATAAGTATTAGAAGTTCAGCAGACATTTTATAACCATTCTGATTTATTCACATAAATTACCTTAATTATACTTTTTAAGACACATTCTAGAATATTGTCAAAAATTAATCATATTCATCTTCCCTTTCTCTTTCTAAAAACCTCTTTGAACTCATTGAGATCAGAGCTGCACTTTGGTTATTTTGAAACTTAAAATGCGGGGGGCTTATCTGATATTAGTAAGGTAATAAGTCAATTAAAACCTTTTTGAATGAACTGGATGATTTCAAAGCACTACTTTCAGGAAACTTTCTCCCTACAAATCTGAGAATTCTGAGTTCTATCATCAATTCAGATAACGTGATGTAGTTTTAATTTGTAATTTGAGAATTTTCTCCCGTTGCTTAACATTTATCTCCCCTAAGTGAATCTCTTTAAATCAAACTTAGATGAGGTCTAGTCGTCATGGACAGTGAAAATCTGACCTACTACAGTGAAAACTTACCCTTACGAAAAAAGTGCCTATTTTATATCTATTTTATATTTATTTTTCAAACTATTTTCTACCCATTTTTTGTGTATTTTTTCTCTATTTTAAAGACTATTTGAAAGCTGTTTTTTAACTATTTGAAAGCTATTATTTTGAAACAAAAAATTGAAAAAAAATAGTCTGGTTGGCAAGTCATAACTGCTGTAAAAATAGCTTTAAAATAGAAAAATGCGCATGCAATTCACTGATAAAATAGTATTAAAATAGCATTAATGAAATATTAGTTATAAGATAAAATAGACATAAAACAGGGATAAAATAGACAAAAACAAGGATAAAATAGACATAAAACAGGGATAAAATAGACAAAATAAGGATAAAACAGGCATAAAAACAGGGATAAAATAGGGAAAAAATCTAGAAAAATAGGATACAAATACATTTAAAATAGGTCCTAATGTATATGTCATGCAGGGTAAAAGGGTTTAAAATAGCGGTTCGAGTGTATGGATCCAGAATAAGGTGGCTATAAAATAGGTTGAAAGTAGGTGAAGATCAAAAAAGCATATCCCAATCCTCAGCCTAGGATTATCACTTTAGTGTGTTAAGTTGTAGTAACTTTCCCATTGCAAATGATTTAATGATCAATACTTCATATGTTTATGCAACAACCTCTCTCTAGACTAGATTGCATGCATTACAGGAAATTAAAAAACATTGTCACTCAGAAAAGACCAAGTTTTAAACAATGCCATTAATTTACTCCAGTCTTCAATCTGTATCCAAAGGAAGTGACAACAAGTACTTTCAGTTTACATAGAAATGATAGGATACAAATTTTTCATAAAAATAGAAAACAGACTTAAAGTAGAATTAAATTTTAAAAAGCAAAGTTTGTCCTTGCATTTAGATAGCTACAGTGGCTTCCTCTTTGTGGTTTCTCCATGTTTCACTGTTTTTCTGTACTCTGAAATAAAAAAAAAACAACAGAAATGATCAATAACTGATATTTCATCCACCAGTAGGTAATTTACTTGTTAGAGAGATTAATTTGCTAAATAATTCCCTTATGATTATGGTTTCCTTGATGCAAAATGATGTAATTCACTAAATTGAACAGGTTTTGATAACTTTTCTGTACTGCTTCAGTAAAACTTATGGCTTAAATTCATACTTCTAGGGCAAAAATTAGTCAAGTTGATATAGTTCTATTATAAAGGCTTATAAAGCCAGCCAGTTACAAACATTACACCTTAACCTCTTAAGCAGAGATCCTTTCTCATCCAAAGAGAGTCTGCTTTCGGGAAGCTATACCATACAAAATTGTGCTATCTTACCACAATCCCAGTCATGCAAAGGCAGCTGCATAAAATTAATCTTACCTACAAAAAATCCTGGAATGGATCATTGAATTGACTTCAGTTCTCACGGTTGTCTTAGCTCTGAATTCTTTGAGCTTTTTACTTACAAGTCCAAGTTTTGCAACCATAGCAAAAGTCACATATACACATAAGAACAATTTCTATCGCAAGCACTCAGTATTGACTTAATAAAGACTCTTATTGCATCAGACACAAAAAGATGCACTTCTAATGTGGACTAAAATTGAGATTTTATGGGACAACCCTGACTGAGTAAATGTATGAGCGAATGCATCTTGGGACATAATCACCAACTTGGCAAAGTAGAGAGATGGAGAGAGTTTGGGATCAACATCACTAAGCATGCTCCCTCATCTTTGATTGTTACTTCAATTAATAGAAAAACAAACAATTCTTGTATGCCAGGTTTAAAAATCCAATTACAGTGATCTCGAATTTTAGAACAATTAAGAAAGAGCATGATGCAGGTATGGCGCGTTTTCAAATTAACGATCGAAGGTATAATTCTGTTGCCCCTCTTTCTATTTGAGAGGTGTTTAGGTTTCTCTTCTAGTGCATTAGTACAAGGGAGTCTGCAAACTCAAATTAAGTAAATGTTTACTTAGTTTATGGAAACAGATCACTCTATAAGCTTATATTTATAGCCAATGAAATGCAACAAACTTTGGGGCTTATTCTGACCACGAATCAAAAGCACCTTCACGTTTGAAATAAACTTGGAACTTTGTAGAAATAAAAAACAGTTTCACTTACCTCTTTCACCATCTTGAATCAGTTGGTGTTGTTTGCCTTCTATTGTTGTTCTTTGTGTTGCTCATTGTGTCTAAGAGAGGCAAGAACTAAATAGAAAAGCCAAAATACCAACGGAACTCCACGCTTCTCCGATCGAGAGACAAGGTTCATTTCGCCCGCCAAAACTAAATTCCGTGTCCCGTATGTCACCATATAAAGAAAATTACAAGATCCCGTATATACGCCGACAGTACTAGATGTCAGCGGAGCGTGACAAAAAAAATGGCGGAAAAGAGTGAGGATCGTTCTTCGTCAAAAAAGCTAGAGAAGAAGAAACTTGCGTGGACCTTACAACCAGTATCTTTCTCAAACGGGACTAAAGATACCTCGAACAACCTTGCGACGTTGACCTCAGAACTTTCCGACGTCTACTGCTTTGCCTCGGACGGCCTCAGCACAGAGTCAATAATTTACTAATATGACACTTCGCAACCGAACGACTTCACACATATGGAAACTGGTGAACCATCACTCAGTTTGTTAAGCCAGACCGCTGTTCCTTTTAAAAAAGGATTACAGTAAGACTTATTTCAGTCAATACAAAGATTATGATCATGAGCAGGGCGACAAATGCGACCCTTGGATAGACCTCTTAAGCCTTCAGAACATATTTTAATTTAGTGGTTTCAGTGTTAAAGAATCTGTGTAGAGAATTTTATGACCACGAAACTTGAAAACCTCCACCCAATGTTTTCAAATTTGAACCCATCTTTACTTTGTCAACACAGAAACTGTGACTTTAGAGTGCTGTATGTTAGTCAAGCTTGAATTCATGAATGAAATAGGTATAAAATAGGACAGGTTATTACACTTCACACCTAGTTGCTGTTTCAAATATTGTGGGTCTGGGATACTTTGAAGAAAATAAAATTAAAATAGACTATTTAATACCTATTTTGCACTGGATTAGAATCCACCTCAAAAAATAGAAATGAAACAGTCTATTCTATATCTATTTTGCAATTAGTCAACAATTTCTTTGATCAAATAGGATTGTGATAGCCTATTTTTTTCATATTTTTCAAAGGAAATGGCTTTAGCATGTCCTATCAGCAGAAAACAGAAATAAAACAGACTATTTGATCACTATTTTACTGATGTAGAAAATAAAATATGATTAAAATAGTCTGTTTAGCTGGTTATTTTTCCACTCATTTTGAGAAAATAGAAATAAAATACACCACCTTGTTCAACCTTGCCTTAAAATATGGTTAAAATAGTGGCTCTATTTTCCCTTTCAGGTAAAATAGGAATAAAATATAAGTCTGAGTAAATAAAATAGCACAAAAATAGAGGTGATAGCATTAAAATAGACATTAAATAGAAATAAAATAGGTTTGTTTTTGTAAGGGTTACCTTCCATCTCAATGACCACTGTAACAACCTTGAAAAAAACATTATATGCGTATTAAAATCTTCATCCTCTATGAATACCCCTACAATAGACTGAATAGTGAGTGCACCAACAGGCATTGCTGTCGATCTATCATAGTAAATCGTGTAGGTTGAAAGGAGGTCCAGATTGAAATGTAATCAAACTGCGTATTTCGATTTGACTTTTCTTCGTATTAGAATCACGATAAAAACAAACCTGTTTAAAATAATTTTCACCAAGATTCGCTGCAAACTGAAACATAGTTCGACGACTGAAACTGCAGACAAACTATTCTCTAGACAGGGGTACAATGATGGGTTGACGGGGGAACTTGGATGGGTCCAACTTGTGAAGTATCGACGCGAAACCCTCGTGAAATTTAACATTCAGAAAGCGAGATTTTCCCATTTTCGTCACTCATTCACTTCTATATAAACAGTGTCCCCTGCTGGCAGTATTAGCAGTAGCATCTAACGTAAATACCTTAAAAATTCAATTATAATTCTTTCAGAGTGAAAGTCGTGGAAAACAGAAGTCTAAGACAAAGCGAAAGTGCATGAGTTCCAACTTCGCATCACTTTAACGTAAAGATCACTGAAACTCATAGATAAGAGGAGCTTTACACATACCTGAATCAAGAATAAAGGAGTTTTCCTTGTTCAAAGAGAATTGCGCAAGAAGTTTGAAAACTTTCACCTGATAAAGAAGTGATAGCGACAAAGTACGTTCAACCAAAGCAAACGCAGTCCCTTGTTCTGTTTCGTTCTGTTTTGGTTCTAATTAATCGGCTGTCAGGTGACTCGTTCCCGCGCCGCCGCTGACACAATGTGATATGTAATGTGATACAATGGGCAATCATATCCTGTGATTTATAGAGCGACACCCGGCTTGGGACTGGTTAAGAGACTCCGTTGCAATTATAAGTGCTCATTCAAGGAGTCAGGATAAGTAGAAAATTTGACTAGTATGAGCAACTTCCAACTGATCTCAGGAAAACATGCAATCCGCAATCATTGCGAACCGGATTATTGGCCTCTCACATTACTTTTCTTGAAGTTCTATCGTTCCTTCGTGTGATCGCATCGTTCTTCTAACCTAAACGAGGAAGAGCAACTTGCTACATAAATATCAAAGCGACTTTCGGCCAAAGGATGCGTTATTGTTCCCGCTTTATTTGCAGTCTTGCCTTACTTTTTTCGTCATTTTTCGACTTGCGACTTTAATGACAACATTTTGCCCACATCACAACTGCTTTATTCTCTTTAATAGCTAAAGATCATTGATTATCGTTCGTCGGCATATAATTATATATTTTTGACGCTTCGCTGATCTGCCGGAGGTGAGATCGACTGAGAGGTTAAGAGCGAATGTTACCAACGGTCAAACATAGTGGCAACAGCCAAAAAAATCGATTCGGCTCATATTCCCAAGTTAGGTAGGCCTTATGGTGAAACAAAGCACTGCATGCATACTTCGTTTTGGCTGAATATCGATTTATTTTCGAGAAAATCGATAATAACTGAATTTCGACCAAATGCCGCTTTTGAAGCTCAAAATTTCAGACAAATCTCGGGGCGTCGCGCCACGCCACGAATTGAATACGCTTGGACCGATAAACACTACCAAATCTTGAAAAACAACATCAATACATATGTTCACAGCAATTTGATCAATTCTTGATAGTTTTTTTTACACAACGTAATTGAGTTTAACCGACCTTCTTCTAGCAAGATTAAAAATAGGTCAAAAATAGCCCGTTATTTAACTATGTGCTATACAAAATAATCGACTGAAAATCTGGCTTTTGGAAGGCGAAGTGTGGGTCTTTTCGACCTCCAAAGGATATTTTAGGGGAAATGATTCAGTGCGATTTAATCAAATTTTAAAGTTGGATAAAATGGGCTGATTTGACGGTGCCGTCAGTTGTTCGAAAATGTTCACATTAACACGCGGGCTCAATTGTTTCGCATTTTACATCCAATCTACAGCTTGTTTAACATAGAATCCAATGGAAACCCAATAATTTTTAAAAAGTGAAATTAATTAATTAATTAATTTTTTAAAAGTGGTTTTCATTCTAAAAATAGAGAGCTTTAGATTCGAGTGCGAGCACGAGGACGAGTACGAGTTTTAACCGCGCGAGACCTGGCACTAGTATCTCGTACTCGTAGTCGCGCTCACGAAATTTGTAACTTTAGATTGTAAACAAATGTATCGATCCGAGTGCGAGGGTTTAACTGTAACAATCTCGCCATGTTTAGCCAAAAAAACTATCCCATTAGCATCCGTTTACCTCCTTTGCGATTTATGAAATCACAACGATGAGAAGGCAACATCCTTACAAGCAGTATGAAAGGATTGACGATGTTTTTGACGCCATTTCTCCTGAAGAGTTTGCAGCCGAGCTCAGGTTTGGCATCACAGGATTGCCTCTCCTTCTTCGGGCATTAGCAATTCCAGAAATGTTTACTTGTGCCAATGGCACAGTATGTTCAAGAACGAAAGGACTGTTGATTTTATTGAAACTTATATCTTACCCTTGTCGTCCCTCGCATATGATTCCTCGCTTTGGTCGGTCAGTGCCCAAGCTGAGCTTAATCTTGAACGAGGTGATCAGCTTTATTTACAAACCATAGATACTTGCTCAGAGATCTCGATCAACCCTGGCTGAGTAGCCAACATCTGGAAGACTTTGCTCTTGCTGTCCATGGAAAGGGAACAGCTCTTGAGAATTGCAAGGGGTTTGTAGACCTGACAGTTCGCCCAATTTGTCGCTCAGGTGAGAACCAGCGTGTACCCAGTGGGCCCAAAAGGGTACATGCCCTAAAGTTTCAATCATTTGTTGCGCCAAATGGTGAATAGCCAATTTGTATGGACCAGTTGGTAAGCTAATACGATTATTTGCATCGTTCTGCTGTAATGCCTCCCCTTATTTAAGC
>NC_142519.1:3985000-4012500 GCF_964205215.1 Stylophora pistillata
CAAACTCCTCCTTAGTTTTCATTTCATAAATATAATGGTATTACTTTTTTGACAATAATTAATGAGAAGCTAATAAAATGTTTCAGTGTTCAAGGTTTTATCATAGTGTTCGGCGATTTTTTTCCAAGATATACCTCTCTCTTTTGAATCTGGTCAGTACTTGCGAGGCTCTTCAACCACTACTTCTCTGAGAAGCATAGTTTCGTGTTTCCTTTCCAAATAAAAAGTTTTCGTTTCGCCATCGCTACGAATTGAAGAAAGTCGGGAAAGTGTCAACAAAATCACAACAATTCACTGTTTATATCTCTCATGCATGGTTAATATTCAAAGGGTGAAAATGCTTTTTAAGGCCCTCATTTTTCAATTTAAATTTATTCGACTGGCGATATGTTGTTTACGTGTGTGGATCTCAGAATTTCGTGAAAATAGGTCGGCCAAAACGTATCAAAAACGAATGGAATCAGGGTTTGTAATAACATTCAATTCGATAAAACCTCTGTATACGGCTTTAAGTTTGCTTTTGCTGACTTAGAAAACGACTAGGGTAAGTTTAAAATACAAAATACTAACCTTTCGAAACTCGTTCTCTGGAGGACGACTTCTGGTCAAAATCTCGTTGTCGACGAGCCGCGGACGACGAGTTTCCCGCTTCCGTGACAGTGTCACGGAGAGCTACGCATGCGCAATGTGAGCACGCTAGTAAACTCGTACTCGTACTCGTTCTCGTACTCGAATCTAAAGCTCTCTAATATCTTGTTCGCTACATTCGCTAGATATTGACACCTGACTTTGAAAGGGTTTCCATTGTTTGCGCACTGGCGTGGCGCCCAAAAATACAAAACGTCTGGTTTCGCCCAGTGATTTGGTGGCTTTAGCTATGTGATTCAAGAAAAAAACACGAGGTACAATTAAAATTGTCGACGGTTCAAACGTGAGCGACTTACCTTGCTTTCCATTCCCTTAACGATGACAGTTCTGACAGTTGACTTTAAAATGGCTTTCTTAAGGGCGCGCGTACGGAATAAAAACAAACAATAACATTGCCGTTTTCATTTCTTGTTTTCTTATTTTTATTCAGTTATGCGATTCAAGAAAAATTCACTGCCTGACGAGTGAATTCCACGTTAAATTTCACGCGAAAAAAGCGATGAGTGCGATATCGGTTTTTCGCGTGAAATTTAACGTGGAATTCACTCGTCAGGCAGTGAATTTTTCTATAATATCATCTTACCGTCCATATAAGGGGATTGCAGTCCTAAAATTGTTGCATTGCTCTCTTAATTGCAATAGCAATAGAACTTGGCAGGATAGTCAACACATCCTGATAATGATTGTTTACAAAGCATATCTCGGGGTTTCTCTATTCCCATTTCGTTGAAATACTTCGCGTAAGAGATCTTTGTTTAAATATAAGTCTACAACCGAACCGTGAACCAAATGTAAGCGGAATATTGCTAGTTCAGAAACATGTTTCTCGCCTGCAGAATAACGCTATTTAATTCAAAATGAGGTTCACTGAAATAAAACGCAAAAATAAAACATTGGACAATGAAGCACGTGGCTACAGGAACTAAGGTCGTTTGTTATATATACGAAACAGGAGCAAACAATTATCTAACTCCGATCATAATTTAATGTATCATAATTGAAAGTTTCATGGTACTTCGGGGGATAAAGCTCATTCTAGGACAAAAAAAGAGCGAAAGATCTGCAAAGGGCATAGCCCATCATACATCACTGCAGATGTGCGACAAAGAAAAGTGTAGTGTTTGAATATTTGTTTATTTAAAGGAAGTTTTATAAGGTTCAAACCTGGAAAACCACAACTTTCGCTAAAATGTTTGTACAAGCCAACGTTCAACAACTTTATATTTCTACTACTTCTTCTCCAGAGACTACTGTGCATTGTTAAGTTACTCGTGCCGGTGGAAAGACTACGACCCAGGTAGCACGTTCACATTTTTCACACCCACCTTTTCCCGTAGCACGTTCACATTTTTCACACCCACCTTTTCCCGGCAGCGGTCCCAAAAAAGCTCACATCTGGAAATAAAACCATTTCTCTGTATCTCGGAACTCAAGAAACGCTTCGAGTAATCATTGCACCAGCTGACACAGCAGACTCGAGTGCGAGTCGGTATACCTACATCAAATACTTGCCGGCATTTTGGAGACAGTGGCTTTTAAAAATCAACTCAACTAGTTAGTTATTTAGTATTCTTGCCCAAGAAGGTAGTCAAGTAGTGATCTATCCCCCTCAGATATGGTCGGGCCCAAAGCCATCAATGCATTATATGACGAAATATTATAGAGCGTGGCTGATGCGTAATGAAAAGAAAAACATAAGCCTGTTGTCTGGTCAGACCAGAATGTTCACGCCCATCGGGAAAAGATTGACATCTAGATTTAACCAGAAAAAAGAAAGTAAACAAACCCATGTTGTGCCTATCTCCTTAAATCTTTTTTTCCAAGATAATAGATTTAAGAAGTGAATGACTACTTCTTATAGAAGTCCAAAGCCATACAATACATCATATGGCGATATATTATTGAGTGTGGTTTGATATAAAACAAATGACCGTTATGCCAACCAGTCACGTTCTCTTGCGCTCCGTCTTATTTTCCTGTTTTCTACTCAAATTAAGACCTCCTAGGGAATTTGACGATGTACAAAGGTGTGTAAGCACCCAGAGCTTCGTCTTGGATTACCTGAAGGAAGAAAGTCTCTACCATGGCTCTGCGAATGAATGTTTCTTGCCGTGCTTTCTTTCAAGTTGGGATCATCAAAACTCCAGCACATGGGATATTTGCATATGTTTGAGCGTGTACGATACTCCAAGAGAAACAAACAACAAAGCTCCTTTCGTCCCTGAGGAGCACAAAAACAACAAAGCCTGTCTCATTATCTACGCCAAGCGAAGCAAACGATCTCGCCGCCCTTGGTTATATTATATAAATTTTTGTGCCTGCTTTTGTCCTTCTCTTATACGCTGTGGAGACATAGAAGCAAACCCAGGCCCAAAGAAGTCGCAATAATGTCAAGAATGTGAGCAGACCTTAAGGAAAAATCAAAAGCATACAAAATGCAAATTGACTTGCCTTACCGTAAATTGTCAAAGCATCAAGAACAAAGTCGTCGATATTGCTGCAATCGTCAATCAATACAAACCAGATATAATTCTCGGCAATGAGTCCTGGCTATACCCAGATATTGAGAACAGCGAAATCTTTCCAGATAATTATAACATCTATCGAAAAGACCGCATATCTGACAACCATGGTGGCGTTTTCCAAGCAGTGAAGAAAGACATTATCGTTACTCATCGTGATGATTTGAATACGGACTGTGAGATTATTTGGACCCAATGTCAGATCCAAAATAAAGATCAAAATCTCTATTCTTCGCTTCCTTCTACCGCCCAAATAAGACCGATATAAACAGTCTACATGAATTTGACTCATCTTTACTCAAATTAAGCGATAGATTAAATACTAGCAATGTAATCGGGGCGGGAGATTTCAACGCCCCGGACCTTAAATGGAACGACCTTAAACTGACAAATTGCTCCTTCAATTCTGAACAGTTACTTGAAATCATCGATGAACATGGACTTACCCAACTAGTAAAGGAACCTACTAGAGATGATAACATTCTCGATCTTGTGTTGACAAATAATGTCAATATCATTAACAATGTTAGGGTAATCCTGGGAATAAGCGATCACGACATGGTTCTTTTTGAAGTGAACCTGGCATGTAGAAAGAAAAAGCCAGTGAGATGCAAGATTTATATGAGGAAAAGGGCAGATACCACCCGTATAAAGAAAGAATTACAAGACTTTGCGAACGACTTTGTAGAAGTGAAGAACGAATCCGTAGACACAAAGTGGAGTATATTTCAACAAAGACTCACAGGAATTATGGATTCCTGTATACCACACAAGTTTACTACCTCACGCTATAACCTACCGTAGTTTAATCGTAGCTTGAGAAGACAGACAAGGAAAAAGCAAAGGCTATACAACAGAGCGAAGAAATCTGAAAGCCAATCCGATTGGAATAAATTTAAATTATTCAGGAAGCAATTACATAAGAACTTGAATGAGTCCAGGAACAATCATCTTTCTGACTTTCTGGGTGATTCCATTAAACAAAACCCAAAGGCTTTTTGGTCACACATCAAAAAACTAGGAAGAGAGGGTACAGATACCCAGGACCTCAAAGTTAGAAATGAAGTGTTTATCGAACCGAGAGCTAAGGCCGAAGTGCTAAATAGCCAGTTCTCTAGTGTTTTCAACAACGAAGAATCAGAGAATATCCCAGACCTTGGCGAAAGCCCTATCCCGACTATTGGAACAATAAAAATCACAACCCGTGGAGTTGAAAAGCAACTTAGTGAGTTGAAGGTAAATAAAGCGTATGGCCCGGATGGAATTCCACCCTGGTTTTTAAAGGAAAATGCCTATGAAATATCACAGGTCCTTACTGACATATATCAAGGTTGTATTCATACCGGAACTGTGCCTATCCAATGGAAACACGCCAACGTATGCGCTATTCACAAGAAAGGAAAGAAATCGGATCCTTCAAATTATAGGCCCGTGTCACTTACCTGCATTGCATCAAAGGTACTTGAGCATGTTGTACATAGCCATGTTATGAAGCATCTTTCACGATATAGGGTGCTCACTGATTGTCAACATGGCTTTAGAGCGAAACGATCAACAGAAACACAGCTCATATGTACCACTCATGACATAGCAAGTGCTATCCAGTCTAACAAATCAATTCACTCCGCAATCCTTGATTTTTCAAAAGCATTCCACAAAGTTCCCCATCGCCGACTCTTGAAGAAACTTGATTACTACGGAATTCGTGGCCCACTACTTAACTGGTTTGAATCGTTCCTAACACAGCGTACCCAATCAGTGGTAATTGAGGGGGCATCATCTGCCCCTGTAGTTACGACATCTGGTGTTACCCAAGGAACAGTCTTAGGACCGCTACTGTTCTTAATGTATATAAATGACTTACCTGATACTCTTAAATCTACTGTTAGACTTTTTGCTGATGATGCATTGTTATATGGGACAATTTGTTGTGATAAAGACACAGCCGATCTCCAAGAGGACCTGTTTAGATTAGAAGACTGGCAACAAACGTGGAAGATGGAATTTAATCCTTCAAAGTGTAAGATCATGTGTTTTACAACCAAGAGAGATGCAACAAAGCGAGAATACGTATTCTGTGGACAAATCCCAGAAGAAGTGGAAACTCACCCTTATCTGGGGGTAATGCTCGATAACAAAATGAGGTGGTCACCACACATTGAAACAATCACATCTAGAGCAAATAAGGTCCTGGGACTTATCAAGCGAAACCTGTGGAATTGTCCAAAGTCAGTGAAAGAAACCGTGTATATGACACTTGTGAGGCCAAAACTCCAGTATGCCTGTAGCGCATGGGACCCACATTACCAGAAAGATAGAGTCGCTCTAGAAAGGGTACAGCGGAAAGCAGCTCGCTTTGTCCCTGGAAATTACGATCGAACAACGAGCGTGACGGAAATGCTGCAAGACCTACAGTGGGACACACTTGAAACAATGAGAAGACATGCAAGGCTCTCCACTATGTACAAGATGTGCCACGGCCTCCTAGATGGGGATTGGGGGGATTATTTGATAACAAACAAAGAAAAGAGAACCCGAGGAAGCCATGATTTTACATTTATTGTACCGAAAGGACATAAAGATATTTTTAGATTTTCCTTTTTCCCCAGGACAATAACTGAATGGAACAAACTCCCAAAAGAAACTGTTTCCAGTCAATCCCTCCGTATTTTTAAAAGCAAACTGACTTAAATTTATTCATCGGTAGTTTTAAATAGTTTTTAATAATTTTCAATAGTGTTGTATATTTAGTATAGCTTCACTTATTATTATCTTAGAGTTGGCGTGATGTCCTAAACGATTTTGCCGACATAACGATATTTAGATTTAGATTTAGATATATCAGAAGGAACTCTGCGCCTCGAACTAGAGCCTCTCGTTCACCCCAAGCCAACCTTTGCATTAAGCGAGGGACAAATTGTCATGGAATGTTTGTCAGCAGGAGAAGAAAATATGGCTGCTCGGCTAAGAACTAGGTCAACTTCGTCTTCTGGCCCGTAAAATCCAAGACTAGCGGAATGGCTCTCAGTCCGCCTTGAACAGGTAAGAAGAGGTATAATTACTGTTTCCCGTCTTCTGGATCGTCTGTCGAAGTCACAGTGTACTCTTGCTATAGTTTTGAACGAGCAGCAGATATCCTTATGAGGAGAACGACATGCAATGCTGTTGCAGAGTTCACATCTTTTCTCTGCAATTCATTTTATTAGTGAACGAAAATGCCAGTTTCAAGGTAATTTCTGTAATTAATTAATCAAACAATCAACAGAGATTAAAATAGTAGGGAAGAGGAAACAAATACGATTTAATTTTTCAGCGTCTTGAAAAATACTTGTAAATTATTCAAAATCCTTACCTCTACTCGAGGCAATTGTCATCTCGACCGGTTCCTTCTTACACAAAGTAAGCACCAAGTGTTTCTATGGATATTCAGTGTGGCTTTAGCGATTAACGATAGAAACACCCCTCTGAGTTTCATTTGGTAGGTTTGACTGTAATTCATTTTGAATATTACATACCGTCAACAGAAGAAAATTTAGTAAGAGTGCAGGCAAGTTGAAAACTTATCAACAGTAAAATACAGTAGTATTGTAGCAAGCAGAGGTTTTAATCACCGAACTAGGTTTATCTTTCGTTCTTTTTGTCCTAAAATGAGCTTTATCAACCTAAATATAATTTACAAAATAAAAATATGAACTCAGCAAGGATCGGAGTTAAATAATTGTTTGCTCCTGTTTCCTTTATGTAACACTCGACCTTAGTTCCTATAGCCACGTGCTTCACAGTCCAAAGTTGTATTTTTGTGGAGTTGTCGATTTCTGTGGACCATAATTTTGAATTAATTAGCGTTATTGCGCACACGAGAAACATAATTCTGAACTAGCAACATTTCGCCAACATTTGGTTCGCGGTTTAGTCAAAGACTTATATTTAGAAAAAGATCTCTTACGTGAAGTAATTACAGTCTCGTTTTCAACAAAAGGGAAAGAGAGAAACCCTGAGATACGCTTTGTAAACAATCATTATCAAGAGGTGCTGACTATCCTGCCAAGATATATCGCTATTATGGGAGCAATGTAACAAGGTCAGGACTGCAATCCCCTTTTGTGGTACAGCAATATAGACGGAAAGATGATATTATGTTAAATAAGCTGTAGCTTGGATATAAAATGCGAAACAATGGAGTTTGCGCGTAAATGTGTACATTTTCGAATAACTGACTGCATCGTCAAATCAGCTCATTTTATTCAACTTTGAAATTTAATAAAATCGCACTGAATCATTTCCCCAAAACATCATTTGGAGCTCGAAAAGAACCACACTTTGCCTTCTAAAAGACAGATTTTCATTCGATTATTTTATATAGCACATAGTTAAATAACAGGTTACTTTTGACCTACTTTTAATCTTCTTAGAAGAAGGTCGGATAAATTCAATTAGGTCGTGTAAATAAATGATCAAGAATTTATCAACTCGCTGTCAACATATGTATTGATGTCGTTTTTCAAGATTTGGTACCTTTTATTGGTCCAAGTGTTTTCGATTCATGGCGCGACGCTCCGAGTTCTTCTGAAACTTTGAGCTTCAAAAGCGGCATTTGGGTGAAATAGAGTTATTAATCGATATTCAGCCAAACGAAGTATGCAGTGCTTTGTTTCACCATGAGGCCTACCTAACTTGAGAATATGAGCCGAATCGATTTTTCGGCTGTTGCCAGCATATTTTGAAAATGTTTGATTTTTGGCCACATTTGCTCTTAAGAACCAGGAGAGAAGTGAGCCAGGAGAAAAGTCAAATACTCACAAATTGGATTCTCTACAGATGACACTATTAATTACCTTGCAATCTATGAGCGACCTAGAACCTCTCATCAGTTAACAATCAAGCTAAGTTCATTACTACAAAATATTATTTTTAGTTTCGTGTCCGTAATGACACTCAACCAAACTTCAAATGTGTATGTATACCTGTACCTACTGTACAAATTCCACTTATCCTACTAACCCTTTAAACTGGCTATGCTATGATCGTATGAGTGGAGTTTTTCCATTTAATCAACCAGTTGATGAATCATTTCATCTCATAATTTCCGAAAATGAGGTTGGCACCGTTAATTTCGACACAGATCGCTTAGAAAACACCTGCTTCAATCCTATGGAATACATGCGACATTCTGACAAATGCACTGACCTTGACCCTGAATCTAATTTCTCTTTAAGTTCCGGTTCATGTGATTACTTTCTTAGAGTTTCGACCGCTCGTTATTGAAGAACTTAAAGAATTAGTCCAGACCTTCGCAATTGGTAAAGCCCCTGGACTTGATAACCTTCCCACGTGAATTAAAAAAACTCACGATTGACATTATTGTTGAGCTCTTAACAAAGATTATTAACCTGTCTTTAGAGAGTGTGTGTTTTCCAAACACCCTTAAAATAGCGAAAGTTCTTCCCATATTCAAATCTGGTGATCCAGAAAGGAAAGAAAATTATAGGCCAATCTCCATTATTTTGTACAATAACCAGTTTGGTCTTCGTAGACATCACTCCACCTCTTTAGCGTTAATTCAATGGGTAAATAACATCGCTTCTTCTATAGACAACAAAGAAACAACTGTTGGAGGTTCTCTTGATCTCTCTAGAGCCAGATTTTTATTGGTCACCATCTATTGATCACCATCTACTGCTCAAAAGGCTTCATCACTATGCAATAAGAGGACAAACCCTCGACTGGATCTCCAGCTATGTTTTGAAAAAACAGACAACAGTTTGTGCAATTTGGTTCAACTCGTTCACGACTGGAACGTTTTACATATGGAGTCCCGCAAGGTTCATTCTTGGGCCTCCTGTTGTTTATAACCTATATTAATGACCTCCCAAATGCACTGATCAGATATAGTAAAAACTCTTTTATTTGCTGATGATACTAGTCCTTTTCACTCTCATAAAGATCCCAACCAGACCATATCCGTCACGAATTGTGAAATACGGAAGATAATATGCTGGCCTAATGCTAATAAACTATCACTTAATATTGCAAAAACTAATTACATTCTTTTCGCCCAAAGCAAAAACGTACTGTTGTTAATGATAGCATTACTCTTGACATCAAGCAGGTTGAGGTAACAAAGTTTCTTGGAGTTATTGTTGATCAGCATCTCTCGTGGAAGCAACATATATCCCAAATCACTAAAAAGATGTCGAAAACCATTAGAATAATAAGTAATTCTCGTTTCTTTCTTTCTTCAAAATCGTTACTAACATTATACCATACTCTAGTGTATCCTTATCTCTGCTATTGTAATACCCTATGGTCCTCAATTTGTCCTTCTAATTTAAACAGGATTTTCCTCTTGCAGAGATGTCTGGTCAGAATTATAAGTGGAGCCGAATACCTAGCTCGTATTGCGCCCTTATTCTACAATCTTAATATCCTTGATATTTATAACATTAATGCTTTCCTTGTAGCTTGTTTTTTGTATTCCCATCATAATAACCTCCTTCCTAATGCTTTTCACACTCTCTTTTCTACCCATCATCAAATTCATACGTACAATACACAGAGTACTGAATATAAATTACCGTACACACTATTGGAGAACTAATCTCAAGCAGTTTACGATCATGGACCAATGTCCAAAGGTTTTGGAATTCCTTACCTCACGATTTTACCCTATCTTACAGTTTCTCCACCTTTAAGACTTCGTCTAAAAAATTCCTCATTAACAGAGAACTAAATTAAACTCGCCCGTCCGTAATTGGCAAATCTATCTTCTACATCGTGTGAGGAACCCAGGTTTGATAAGCTTCTAGCTTCTGCTGGGCTTTTACACTTTTTATAAATGCCCCTAAATTGTAATTTTATGTGGATTAAGTATAGATTGTTGTATAATGATCTTATTATAGTTATTATTCTAGATTGTTGTGAACAACTGTAATTTATTTTTCTGTGTGTGCGAGTGACAAAGAAATGAATAAAATAAATAATAAATAAAAAAAAGATAGATTTATCTTTCGTATCGTTAGACAGGCTAGAAAAAGATTGATTATTAATAATTTTTTTCTATTATTATCACTTATTATCAATTTGTCTAACCCAGTACGACCCGTTGTGGACATCTCTTCAAGTCCAGAAAGCAACTGACTACCCATTTTTTCCTCCGCATATTATAGGGGCAATTTTAAAAAGGAAAGTAAAATAGCTGCGGTTTATTTATAAATTTTAGCTTCGCTAGGCTACAGAAAGAGAAAAATGTATAATCGGTTTTTTTTTTATTATTATTTATTATCAATCTCTCTAACACAGTTAGACCCGTTGTCGTAATGTCTTCAAGTCCAGAAAACAAAACCTTCCTCGTAGACGCTTCCGTTACTCTGACTTGTAAGGCGGAGCGGAGAAGAGAAGATAACGTATATTTGGATAGACGGGTCGAGTATATCGAGTGGTACGATCCACAGGATAGAGAAGTCATTGGAGCTACATGCCACCAGAATTCGAGGCCAGCTGCAAAAGAAAAATTGGAATGCCCATTGGTGCTTAATCTGACAGTCGACAACTTTGGCAACCACACATGCCAAGCTGGCAATGGTTACGAAAAACACTGCACAAGGAAATCATTTAAAATAGAGATCCCATGTAAGCAACCTTAACATATCTCTATATAATAACAGATATTCTACAGATCTATAATGTGAAGGTGGGTGTCGCACTCCTCAGCCTTCTCGTCATTAAATTCCCCAGTGTAGTCCTCTTTGAGACCGTTCTTTCGGATGTCAAACGAGGTTTGGCCCCTGACATCCTCGAGAACGGCCGCAAGTGAGATGAGACAACTCATAGCGTCACATGCATCCAAATAAATTATTTTTATATCAATTTGCAGATGCCTATATTCCTGAGATCGTTGAAGGTCCAACGAATCAAAGTGTATTGATCAGTTCCAGTGTTACTTTTAGCTGCACTGCTAAGGGTCTTCTGAGGTCAACCATCCATTGGATTAAGGACAATGCCACAGATATTTTACAAACCAACCCCAGAGCAAGAGTCATTCCAGACAGACCAACGAATCGCAGCCAGGTGTTGATTACAGGAGTAGAGATGGAAGATTCTGGCAAATATCAGTGCATTGCAAAGAATGGCTTTAGAAAAAGCCAGCCAGGAGTGGCTTTCTTAAACATAGGTCGGATATTTTTTGAGAAAAGGAAGAAAATAAGGATCTTAAAGACGCTTACTGCAAGGACTTGACTTCTAGAGAAAAATCGCGAGAGCCTTGATTTTCAAAAACCTGTTTCATCTTCTTCACTTTTTCGTTCTTCTTCTGCCTCTTCATTTTCTTCTTTTTCACCTTAATTTTTATCATATTATTATCATCAACTAGGGTTTCGTTGTTATCTTGCAGAGGTCCATCCTGAGATTATTGAAGGTCGAAAGAACCAAAGTGTCTCGATCGGTTCCAATGCTACCTTTAGCTGCACTGCTAAGGGCTTCCCGAGGCCAACAATCCATTGGATTAAAATCAATGCTTCATATCTTTTACAGTCCAACTACAGAGCAAGTGTTATTTTAGACGACCGAACGAAACGCAGCCAGCTTTTCATAACGGGAGTAGAGACGGAAGACTATGGAAAATATGAGTGAATTGCAAATAATAGCTTCGGAAGGAGCCAACCAGGAGTGGCTTTTTTAAACATAGATTAAATATTTTTTTGATAAAAGGGAAAAAACATGGATCTTAAAGACGGTTACTACAAGGACTTGACTTTTGGACCATTCTCCTTTCCTCCATTTTAGTCTTATAAACAATGTATGCGGAAGGATTCAAATTGTCAAATTTGAAGGTCACCGTAATGAAAGATGTATATCATAATTGCCTTTTGCCTTCAATTAAATGACAGGGCAGAAAACGTGCGACAAAAGTGTATTTATAAAAAGGCAATCATTTGCCAAACGGGATACAGGACCTTGAAAACGACTGGTCGCCCAATACCCAAACCATCAAAAACCCCGAAGAAAGGCGCCCGTTAGTGGGGGATGGAGTAGGGGAGAGAGAGCTTCTAGACGGAAGCGAGCAGGATGATACGATGCAAGACATAGAAGAAAGAGGTCAAGAGAGATTAGATTCAGGTGAGAAGATTGTTGGTGCTGATATTTTGACAGCTGATAATTGTGTTGACCTGGGTGTCGAAGAACAACGAAAGATATCGTCTCAAGAGAGCGTAGAAGGATGCAAAAACTTGGAAAATCTTGAAGTATTCGATGAACTACTGGGAGAAGGCGAATTTGGAATCGTCTACAAAGGTCGGTATGGTGGGAAAGATGGAAACATGACAGATTTAGCTGTTAAAAAGCTAAAAGGTACATACACGACATCAAAATGTCAAATTGTTAATTCCTAAGTCCAATGGTATACCGCTGAATTGATTTTTCTTTCTGGGAGCTATGCCCCATCTTACTTTTTCGTCATTTTTCCCTTTGCCAGAAACACCCATAAAGTCTGCTTTTGTCCCTTCTGAGCGCTCTCTGCAGCCTCGCTACTTTTCAGCTCCTTCATCATTTCTTTTTACCACAGCCAAGCAATTTAAGAAGTCCCATTGGTGTTTTTCTCCATGCCACTGTAGACCATAGTGCCATTGCCACAGAAACCCTGCCTAATGAGATAAAGACCTTGAAGCATGTTGGGAAACATCCCAATATTGTTACTTTGATTGGTACGCGGATAGAGGGAGGTAAGTCAGTTTTCGACGATGCAACTTCTTAGAGATAGGCATCTTCACTTGGTAATTGACGGCCCAATAAGGTAACGTTTCATCCGTGTGTAAGATCAGTTCGAACGGTGCATATGCTGATGTTATGATTAAAGGAAAATTAGTAGACTTAATACGCGTCATGCCAAAAATCTGTGCTTCTTGATCGGAAACCATTTGATGCTGGGGTAAGTGCTGGGAGATTCATATGGAATTTGTTTCTTGCTTTTTTATGGCACCCACTTAACCTATTTTTACCGACGGATTCACCCTTTTGATCAACTCCAGGGACAAATAATGTCCAATCACTTGCTCTTGTTAAGTTTTCATCAGGTGTTTGCTCTTTTTTCTATAGGAAATGTTCTTGTGGTCACTGAATTGATTCATGGTGGCAGTCTGGAAAATCTTTTAAAGGCCAAGAGGGCTCCAGGGGAAAAAAACAATTATCATAACGTCTTCTGTAAGCTTAATGACCGACAGCTGGTTACAATTGCATTTCAAACTGCCGCGGGAATGCAGCACTTAGAAGAGAGAAAGGTAAGACCCATTGACCGTGCGTAGAAATGTTGAGGTAACTTTGTTTACCTTCCACATTAGATGGCCGCTCTCAAGTGATTATAAACAGCTCCAAATATAACGCTGACAGTTCGAGTTTGTGAAGGACACGTTGGGGGTCTTTTGCAGTTTGATATAAGCCACCACTCAATCATTGTCTGCTTAGCTAAAGATTTATAAATTGTCTTCTCTCACAGTTCGTTCATCGCGATCTGGCAGCGAGGAATATTTTAGTTGATGCCAACTTGGTGGCTAAAGTTGGAGACTTTGGATTGGCTAGGAACATATCCGAGGTGGTATATACACCCCAACCTCCAACGTAAGTACGCTTTACAATCACTTTCAACGACTAAACAGAAAAATCAACAAACTAAAGTGCATTTTAATTGATGCTCTTTCATAGTTTAATGGAACAAACTGAATTATTACCCTCCCAACGAACTTTGTATTGTGTTTACTTAATTAATTATGGTTAGAATCGCATCATTGAATACAGTCTTGCATTCTGATTGGTTAAGGAAGCGAGGTATTTAGCGTAGAATTGCGGGTTGAAAACGAGGCTAAGTGATATTGTTTCGCATCTACGTGAGCAGAACAACTACAAAGTTACAAAAGTTTGGTTTCTAAGCCAATTCAAAATGTTTTCAAAACCATTTTCACCTTTTAAAGAGCCAAAAAAACCTAAAAAAAGCGTTTTTCAAACTGAGCCTGAGGTTCTTCCTTGTTTTGAACTGAACTATAAATTCTTGGATAGGCATGAAAAACCTCTTTCACTCGCGACAACGCGAAAGCGAGAAAATCCAGTGAACACGGCCCAGAAAAAAACAATCTCTGAGGTAACAGTTAACGCCAACCCGGGTTCAAAATCCACCTACAGCCATAATCTTTTAGAAAAACAACGAGGGATGTCAAGTTTCTGGGGCGCGCGCTCAGGATGAAAACAAACAATATTATTGCTGTTCTCTTGCTTTCCTATTTTTATTCAATGATGCGATTCAAGGAAAATTTATTACCTGACGAGGGAATTCCGCGTTAAATTGCATGCCAAAACCGATAACTGGAGTGGAGCAGGATGGCGCAGTGGTGAGAACACTCGCCTCCTACCACTGTGGCCCGGGTTCGATTCCCGGACCTGGTGTCACATGTGGGTTGAGTTTGTTGTTGGTTCTCGTCCTTGTTCCGAAGGTTTTTCTCCGGGTCCTCCGGTTTTCCTCCCTCCGCAAAAACCAACATTCCAAATTCCGATTCGATCTGGAAACAGTGGACAAGAAGAGCCACCCAGTGGAATGTCCTTTGCTAAATTATTTATTATTTATTTATATCGCACGAATCGCGAAGGGATGAGTGCGACGGTTTTCAATTGCAATTTAACACAGAATTCACGAGTCAGGTAATCAATTTTCTTATAATATTTGTACTGATAATAATGACAACAATAATGATGATGATAACAATAATGACGGCCAAGATAACTACCCCATTGGATTTTACTGGTGATCTACAAAAATTAAAAGGTGTTATATATCTTAATGTTGGAATAGAAGTCGCATACACGTACTCTACATCCTTCTATTTCATGAGTCAGCCTCTTTCAAGTCTCAAACGGCATTGACTCTACTACAAACAGGACCTTGCTCACATGAATCTGTCTTTTCAACAGGGCAAGGTTCCGTGGAAATGGTCGTCTTTAGAATCTCTGCGAGATCTGCATTTTACATCCATGAGTGATGTGTAAGTTCATTTTGTATTCTAATGGTGTGAGATAGCTGTCTCTTGACTTGTAGCCCGGCCGGAGGTATTGCTTAGCACAAAGGATTTCCAAAAATGTCATTTGCCTGCCGCTCTGCTATTTTCCCTGGAGCATTACCATGGTTATATCAGGGCAGTGGTGGATCCAGGGGAAGGGCCTGGGGGGGGGGGGGGATCCAGAACCCCTATCAGAGCTGACGCTTACAACTTTGAGACTGAAATGCTTACATCGACAGGATCGTATATCACTTTTTAACGGGCTTATTTTTGTAATGAATCCAAGTAAACGATAAACGGCTAGGGAATTATAACGTGCAACCGCGATTGGTGGGAGGGGGTGTGAGGGGTGTGGGGGAGAAGTAATTTTCCTCAAAAGAGTCCAACAGTCTATTCTGAACAACATTTAGGACCCCCCTATCCTAACTTCCTATATCCGCCCCTGCAGGGCTTCATTTTACGTTGTTTGCTCGTCTCCATGTGCATATAAGTGTCGTGTGATATTATGTGGAGCACTCTATGAACTAGAAATCATGTTCTCGTCATGAGATTCCAATCCATAAAGCAGCCCAAAGCTAGGAAGGCTCCTCTGTTAAGGTAACTATATAGAAACAAGCATCTTCATTTAGAAAGATGCGTATTGCCAGTCAGTCGAAATTAAACAAGATCAGTGGCCCGCCGTACGGCTACTAAACATTTTATTCGTGCTACATTTCTTTTTTTTGTATTGTATTGTATTGTATTGTATTGTAATCTTTATTTAGACACGATCAATTCATCAGCCTATAAAAATACATATCACATACGCTAAGATATTTAAAATTAAAACTACATACTATAACACTAAACCTGTTTTCCGTGAATGCCGTGCGTTAGACTTAAAAAATGTCATTGATCTTACGTTTAAATAACCCCAGAGACTCTGTGTTCCTTATATCGCGTGGTAAACTGTGCCATAATGTGGCGCCATTGTAGCTAAAGCTTTTTCTGTAATAATTAGTGCGCGGTAGTGGAACATTAAGCTTATTTTCAGAGTCCCTGAGGTCATAAGCAGAGTCACGCCACGTAAACTTTGAATATAGATACCTTGGAGCTAGCCCGTGCAAACATCTAAACATCATGGTGGCTTTATGGATTTCCTGCTGGCGTGCAAGATTTTTCTACCCTAAAAACTCGAGTAGCTCAGTTGCATCAGCATCATAGTTAGAGAATGTCAACACACGGGCTGCTCTATTCTGCAATTTCTGCAGTTTGTCTCGTAGCGTTTTCCCACAGCTACCCCAAACAATGTCACAGTAATCAAAGTGAGGTTTTACTAAAGCTTGGTAGATGAGATGTAAGGTTGATGCTGGGATCAGGTGCCTAATTCGCTTTAGGGCCCCGATACCAGAGGCGATCTTTTTCGTTAGTTTTTCGATGTGACCATGCCAATCGAGTTTATCGTCTATTATTACACCAAGCGATTTTGTAGCTGAAACCTGGCTCACTTGAGTATTGTTCATTCTAATTGTTGGTGAAGCTGTGAGAGTATTCAGTCTCTGCCTCGACCCTATTAGCATGAATTCAGTTTTAGTCATGTTCAACGTGAGTTTGTTCGCTTGTAGCCAGTTGAAGACGTTTTCTAGGTCTTCATTTAGACAAAACTGAACGTTCTCAAGATTGCTTCCCGCATATGTGAGGTGCGTGTCATCGGCATACATTCTCGGTTTACAATTTGATAAGCAATTTGGAAGATCGTTGATATAGAATAAGAACAATAATGGACCGAGAATGGTCCCTTGAGGGACGCCGCAAGTCAACGAGTAGCTACTGGACAGCGACCCGTTGACAGCATTTTTGTGTTCGGTTTTCCAAATATGACTGAAACCATCTGAAAGATTTTCCATGTATACCATAATAGTTTAGTTTCGATAGAAGGATCTGATGATCAACAGTGTCAAAAGCTTTTTTCAAATCTAGAAAAATGACTCCATTGATTTTCTCGTTATCAATATTATATGCCCAAGAATCTGTCGCTTCCAACAAAGCTGTTACAGTTGAATGATTAGCACGAAACCCTGATTGGTTTTGACATAAAATATCGTGCTCTTCCAAATAGGCATATAACTGTTCATAAACTATCCTTTCAAACACCTTCGCCATTATTGGAATCACCGATATTGGGCGGTAATTGTTAGCATCACCGCGGTCACCTTGTTTATAAAGAGGGGTAATCCTTGCATATTTCCAGTCGTCTGGGAACGTCCCTTGGCTAATAGATTGATTGAAAATATCACATATCGGCACACAAATGAGATCAGCACATTCCCTGATAAGCCTAGCAGATATTTTGTCAAGGCCTGTTGCCTTTGACTTGTCTAGTTTATTTAAAAGTGAAAATACTTTAGTTGGATTGGTGGGTTGGAGCTTAAACCGTTTATCTGTTGCGGTAAGATATCTTTGATAGCTACCACTATCACAATTTATCTCACTGGCAAGTTTTGGACCAATATTAGCAAAGTGGTTATTGAATTCGTTTGATAGCTCCAGCGGATTAGTTATCGTTAATCCGTTCACTTTTAGTGACGCCACTGGCGTTTTCCCAGATTTTCGAGAAGTTAGCTCGTTTATAGTCTGCCAGGTCTTTCGGGAGTCGCCGGTTTGCTTATTAAAACTATTTTGGTAATAAGCTTGCTTAGCTGAGCGTATTTGCTTATTGACTATATTTCTTTGTTTCTTAAATAATGCCCAATCGTTAGGATCATTTGTCTTGCCAGCTTTGATTTTTAAAACGTCTCTATTATGCATAAGGTCTTTCAATTCAGAGGTAATCCACAGAGAACTCCGTGAACGAACGCGCATCGTTTTCAGTGGGGCATGTTTGTCAGCGATAGCCAGAAATGTACATTTCCATTGCTGCCACATCACGTTTGGGTTGGAAGACTCGTATACATTATCCCAACATTGAGATAGAATATCATAACGAAACTTTTGGCGATCGAAATTTCGGAAATTTCTGTATGTAATAGAATTATGTCCGTTAGACATCCCATTCAGGGAAAGTTTTCTATATACATACACCATGCTATGATCACTTATTCCGATATGACAAACTCCCGAACATGCAATCTTATCCGAGCAGTTGGTATAGATTAAATCAATTAGAGTTGATGAGGTGGGTGTTATCCTCGTCGGTTCAGAGATAAGCTGCTCGAGTCCGTAGACATCAGCAATACTCCTTAATTTGGATGTGTTATTGTCATATCGAGTCGTGATCATGTCACAGTTCATGTCTCCCAGTACAAAAAATTCTACATTTTCACTATCCAATCTCCCAATTAGGGATTCAAAAGGTGAAAAAATGCCAATAGGAGAGTCAGGTGGTCTGTACCAAGTAACAATCACAAAAGATTTTGAATTTGGCTTATGGATTTCCAAGCAAAGATTTTCTAGTGTATCCATGTGTACGTCATTTCGTACTGTAAAGTTGATTGAAGTTTTTACATAGAAGCATACCCCTCCGCCGCATTTTGTTAGTCTATCGCGGCGAACTATTTCGTATCCCGGAATATGAACTTCTTGATCTCGAATACTCTCGTTCAGTTTCGTTTCATTTATGGAAACAATATCGATATCATTATTTGCTAATATGATTCTTAATTCGTCTATATGAGTAATTAATTGATTAATATTGAGTGATGCCATTCTAAAACCGCGCAAAGGAGGCAATATTGAGACAGATTTTTCGGCCTTTTGGTTGTTTAATTGATCCCGCACGGCATTGACGGACAGCACATTATCTCATTCTAGGTGCGATTTAAAATTATTATAAAACTGCTCATTACCTTTAAAATTTAAGTGCAGTCCACCTTTGTTGAGTCCACTATGAGATATGTTCTCATGATGGATTAATTTCCATCCATTTTGATGGCAGAACTTCTTTAGATGCTTGTTGGCTGTTTTCACTGCCTGTTCCAGCTTATCTTTTCTGCATACAAGCTCCGACAGCGTAACTGTAGTATCGCAGGTGCTCTCGATCTGTCTCGCGAGATCCACAATCGATTCCGCAACAGCCTTTGGTTCCCTGGTTTTAAGATCATTAGTCCCAATGTGTAAAATCACTTCATTGGGCGAAGATTCCAGATTTGGCTTGAGATAGTGATTCATGGCCATTGTCGTAGCGCCCGAGAAAGGCTTGACTATAACCCTGTGGCCAACTGCTTTTCCCAGATCTTTTTCAGGTATTCTTGAGATCATCGAATCTCCTATGAGCAGGGTTGTGCGCTCTTTTGGTTGTTTTTCGGGTTCGGATTCTTTTCCTGTCAGGGTGTTATTAGGACCTCCTTTACCTTTCGATTTCTTTCTTTTGTTCTTTGATTTCACAATGAAGCCTTGTTCTTTGTTGGCGCAAGGTGTTGACTCATCCATATTTTGGACAATGGTATGTTCGTTAGAGGTGTTACTCAGTGAACGGCATTGAGTAGCTGCTTCTCTGGATACGATTTGCAATGCAAAACTTAAAGAATCGCGTTCTTGGACTAACTTTTTATTCTCTTCCTTCAAAGATAGAATTATCTCCCTAAGTCGAGAATTTTCGGATCTCAGGTCTTCCTCATTAGGTTTCTCTTTTATATGAGCCCATATGTTCAGCACTTCAGATTTCAGACAGTCCAACTCCTCTTGTACTGATTTGGCATTCTTGTTAAACGCCGGAGTAGAAGCTTCTTCATTCACGAGAATAACTGAGTCGTCATCAGCTGGTATCTGGAGTAGCTTCTTCAGTTTGGCTTTCATTGCTTTTGTATCCGGACCTTGGACTTGAAGGGTACCGGTACTGTTAAATAAAACCAGCGTGATTGTCTTCGACTTCAAAGAACTAGACCTTTCAGAGGGACTCGCGGTTGCAGAAACTTCCAAATTTAGGACTTTCGAACAAAATTCCTGAAGTTGTGTTAGGCTCCCTTTCCACTTGAATAGACTTTGTTTGTCGTCCCAATGTAGATATTGGTTTAAGGGAGATGAAGAAGGTTCAGTGGCAACAAATTCGGCGGAATTCGTGGAGCCTTCAGATACACGTCCGCACGCCATCATGCGAGCCGATTGTCTCCGAGCTGCGCTTGATTTTGTATTTGTAAATGAGCAAAATAAGTCTTTACGAATCTCTATTTGTCCTAAAACTTACTGTTGAAATACTCCTTGTCTTAGATCCTTGTCTCTACAACTGAATTGTTTAAATTATGATGGTCTTCTTTCTACCAAACAGGGGAGTTGCCATACCCAGACATCTCATCACCAATTGCCTTAGTGAGTCAACTGGCTACAGGATACGGAATGCCTTGTCCCGACCAATGCTCGGAAGAACTGTAAGCTTAAAAATCTTGTATAATTACTGATCCCCATGAAATTCTATTGTTCTTTCTCTGCATTATATCAACAATTGTAGTCTCCAAGATGATAAAACAACTGTATAAGGAAAACGGAGGCGGTCCTTTTTGTTAGCAGGGAAATTATCAGGGGTAAGATAATTAAACGCGCTAACTAAGCATGCTCCAACATTAAAAATATTGCAGTGTCCAGGCTGCAGTATTAAAAATATTGCAGTGTGCAGATTACAATTATTAAAAATATTGCAGCTTGTTTTAGGAAATTTAATGTATAAAGCGCACCAAAACTGATAGCTTACCACATTTTCAACATTACCGTTTGCGTTTAACTCTCGTTCATTGCAACTTAATTTTTTGTTTCGAAGTCCCACTTTAATCAACTAAAACTTTCAAACATTGAAAATTAATACAATCAAGGAGACTGATAGAATGGAGCACAATCTATTGCATTAAGAAGTATTATATTCATCAGTTTAATTCTAGAAAATAACAATTCTAGTGGAATTAGTGCTAACAACTACTGACTGGTTACTACCCTCTTGATCACATTTTTCCGGACTTACCACTTTAACCTCTCGTGCAGTGTAATTTTCCCCAGCACCGTTTTTGTCCTTTTTCTCTACATCAATTACAGCCTTTTTTTTTTAAAGAGAACCCTGCAAAACTTCGCTTGCTTCCCTTAGGAGTGCCGATGAGGTACACTTATATGCTCTGACACCATCGGAAGACCGATGACCAGTCGTTTCTTGGATAAGTTGTTCTGAAACGCCACCATCATACAACCATGTAGCACAAGAACGCCTGAGAGAGTCATTAGTGTAGTGCCCATCGAACTGCGCTTTTTCATAATTTTCTTTACAACATTTCCTAAAGTTTCTCTCCCTGCTGCATTTTTGTAATACCATATTTCTCCATTTGGCTTTGGAAAAGCGCGCAAATAAAATGCGTTGTCGCTGACTTCATTACGTGAGACAAGTATTTTTACACTGCTCAACCGGGCATCGCTTAAAATTTGTCAAATTCTATATATGCTCGAACAACTCTCATTTTGATACTTAAATGGCTCAATCCCCCATTATTTGTCTTAATGATATCCTCGGTATATTGCAGAAATTCACGCCCAAATTCGTCACACTGTAGATACAACTGTGAATTTATCAGTCTCAAGTTTCTGTGTTCTTGCCCAGCCTTCTGAGCAAACTGAACGCCTAAAACCCAATGCAAACCAACGTATCGCGAAGTAATTCTGCATTTTCACTACCTAGAAAACCATGTTCCCACAAATAGTTTTCTTGTTCCTGTGTTATCAAATTTTCCTGGTTAATATCTACTCCTATACCTGGCCGTGCTCTTTCTTTCATTACAAAGTTTAAAGCAGAATTCAGATTTCTAAATGTACAACCTTTCTTGTCGATCAAAGTTATATTTCGCATACATTGCACACGTAAATAGATTTGAATGCTACTCAAAATTTCAAATAGAGTCTTTCCATGATACTCTTGGCCATCTTCCTTTCTCACTTCTGCAACAAAACGAACCAATGTAAAGTCCAACATCTCGTCGGACATCTCGTCTATATCTTGTTTAATTACCGCCTCGCCACTGTAATCTTGTTTCAAAACCGCTTCATTTCTCTGCTTCTTCCACTCCTCAAAGACTTTCAAAACTCACGCCCATTTCCGGCGGCTGGCGTCTGAAACCCAACTTTTGTCAAATTTCTCGCATTCTGAAGCTGTAATAGTCCATTTTACAGTTGTGTGCTTGGTTGCCAAGCCTTTGAATGGGAGTAAGGCTAGGATTGACCTTGTTATGATACAAACCTTGCTGCCTTTCAAATGTAAACCCCTTTGTTATCATGCTAAGCTGATGCTGGTCTCTATCACAACAAGGTCACCTTCAGCCTCACTCTGAATCAAAGGCTTGGCAACTAAGTACACAACTGTAAAATGGCCTATTGGCGTTCTAAATCTTTGCTCTATTTAAAAAAGAAAATGGAAACGCCGCATTTAGAAGTCGATAAAGAATTAAAGCACTGACAGAGATGTCCAAACGTTACACTACATTACCTTCTATTTCTGCTGAGATATCTGCCTTCGTAGAGGTCTGTGTAATAAATAATTCTTCGTCTTCCGACGAATCCATCCTCTTCCTAAACCCAAGTTCGCACTGAGTAAAATGACTGAATTCTCTGTATGCAAATTAGCAGTGTTACACTCCTTGCACGAATTAATTCCATCATGAAAACTGCTTTGAACAACTATAACAACGAGCCACAATAACAACCCTCTGCACAATTAAAATCTAAGATATATTCATCACAACAAAGAGCAATAGCAATAAGCATCACAATTATCACACATACAGACACAGAAAAATAGGATTTCATGGGGATCAATAATTACAATCGATAATTACTTCGACACATGGCATGATGAGAAATATTGCAGCTGGCTGCAATATTTCTCATAATGCCATATGCCTCAGTAATTATCCATTAAATAATGCCGATAGAAAATGAATTGGACGATTGTTAACTTTGTAGAACGCTTCAAATAATGGAAAGCTATCTTGCCATATTTCAGAAATAGTTGAGAAGGATTTTACTCCTCGAGGCAAGTCTTGTAAGATCCTCTGACATTCACTTGTTCTTGTTGAAAATCGTAGTGATGCATGGAATGAGTCGTCATGATTTAAAAATCATTTGCATATCAAATGTTACACTCGGCAAATCAGTGATCTTTCCAATAATCATTGTCATGAGTTCAAAATCCCCCTTTACACCTCTTTCCACGTGACACAATCAATCCAGATGTTGATAATGTCAGCTTCAAGAAAAAACCGTTAACTAGTACTGCACTGAATTTTTAGATATGTGCTGATGAGTTCTTGTTGGAAAGAAATCCTATGATGAGACCTGCCTTTTCACAGATCGACCAACAGCTGAAGAATTTTTTGCGAGAAGTGAAGGTAATTAATGGTTGTATTTACAAAATTTCCATTTCTTCCATTCACTATCACCTTGCTTAAAACTCTATCTGTCCTCTTTTTGCTCCTTCAACTTTTTTTGATCGATGATTCAATACATTCTTTCATGGACTGTTCTGTCACCCTGTCAGTCCTTCTGGTAAACCATTTATTTCCAACTCCCACCATGAATACATTAGTAGCCATTAGTATCCATCCATTCGTAAATATAGTCATCCATCCGCTTGCTTGTCTGTCCATCCATCTGTCGACATTTATGACTGTCTGTTCCTTCTTGTGCTTCAGTTCTAACTTCATATATTACTTTTGTTTAATTCATCATATAAGGCCATTGCTTCTTTCATTATTAATTATTTTTGTGAATTATCAATGGTTGACTCTTTATTCCAATGATTTATTTCAGAGGACATAATTATACAAATATCACACAGGAAAACGATGGAGAAGCTTGATAAGGCCCTGATGCTATAGCAAAAACCTCATTTTTAAGATATATCTCAAATAGGTGCATATGTGTTTAACAATTTTGAACCAGGTGCCGACCAGGCTCAAAAATTTAGATTAAATTTGTTTCCTTGTAAAATTAGGTTCCGCACGTTTCTTCCCAATGGGTGGTGCAAATCGCAGAAAAGAATAAACGGTGCATCCTGTATTAACTTCGACGCCACATTAGTTCAGAAAAAAAGCTGCTATCACGTAAATAGCTATAGACTGGCTTAGCGTGGAATGGTTTAGCTCAGAAAAATCTAAGCACGTATCTGTCTTAGCTTGTGAGCAGCTCCTCCTTAATAGCGCTACCAGCCGCACGTGCGTTTTCTTCGTTCGCTAGAAAACTACACTTCTTGCGTGCTCTAGCCGCTTCTTGCGTGCTTTACAACAGAAGAGAGTACATTCAAGGCTTCTTTATTTTTTGAATAAAAGTTGGAACTTTTTAAAGATAATGACTTTGCCAAGTATTGATAATTGTATCAACAGTAAATGAAGCTAAGGCATGAAAAAACAAGAAAAAAAAAAGACTATTCGATTGTATCACAACCAGAATAACATTAAAACTCGACTTTATTTGCGTTTGGCAAGCGCTTAAGTTTTTTTTACATGTTATTCAAACGCCTATCTTCAAAATGTTATTCATTAAATACAAACTATTTACACCATCATAATTAGAGAATATCTCTCTGAATATAAATCATATGTGTATAAAAATAATAAAACGAGCCACAAAACGAGAAAATAAACACAATAAGTGGGACTACAATTCAGCATTTCATTGGTCAATGGCCTGGGTACCAGGCCCTCATAATAAGCGCTTCAAATAGCGTGTTTCTCCACCCACGAGAAGATTTGATACTAGTCGGGAGGAGGTTTGCCGAGGGTCTGGCACTAATCATCAATGCGAGACCCCAGCAAACCTGTCGCCGGCTTACGCTACCAAATCCCCACTAAGTCTACTCTAGAGACTATTTATTTCAAGACTATCATTCCATCTGTCCGGCTGTATGGTATGGGATTGCTGTATGGGGCTCATGCTTATCGGTCTTGATGGAAGAAATGGAGCGCGTCCACCTGCGAGCTGCAAGGTTAATCCGTAATCTTCCAAGGGACACTAATTTGAACGACATGTGTAAGCTTAGAAGATGGTCCCCTACTTCCTATTTTTACACGAAAAGGATACTATCCATAACTTATAAATCATATCATGGTCTCTATAATGACTACCTTAATAACTTAGCATCGAAGCAGGAACACAGATACAATCTCATCCTCGGAGACCCAGGGGCTGAGTCGATTTCAAGTTAGGGCATGAAGAGCCCCTGGGGACATTGTCTTACAAGACTAGTTCCAAACGGTCGCAGTCGTTCTGCCATCTGATTGGTGCCAGAAAATCTTTGTGTTTGTCTGCCCAATCAGAGTGAAGTGTGCTTTAGAGTCTTTTCGTGTGTTTTAACACGGACATATACTGGTAGCTCAGTTGCTCGCTATGTTTGATTGGACCGTGCGACGAAGAGTTGCTTGAGGTGAAAAGTTTCAGTCTCAGCGCACAATGTAAGAGAAATCGATTATGTCCGCGAAAATCTTACCGGAAATTATACTGAATACTTTCGCAGGTATCACTAGAGAACGTGTTTTAAAGTTTGCGAGGTTTGTACACAACACGATGGTTGCAGTCATTGATACGTCGCTTTAAACGTTAAACAAGATTTAGGCTTAAATCTTTCTAGATTTTTGCATAATTTCCTGTGACTGAAACTTTGCCAATCCCGGGAAGTTATTTCGTCGCACGGGCCACGCAGGTATGTCGAGCAACTGGTTCTTGCGCAACTTTCCGTGCGTGCCAAAATCTAATCTCATCTTCGCTTGAAAAAAAAGAAAAGCTGAGCGTGGAAACTTTTGCTTATTAGATGTGGGTAGATGATCCTGTTCTACTAAGCTGACATCTGCAATAAAGTAAACCCGCCCTTTCCATCCAATATTTCTTGGTCTTTGGTTTCGTTTTTCCCATTGAAAACAGCATCGGATCGATTCCCAATGATCAAAGGTATTTAACTTGGTGTTAAACAATCGACAGAAGAGGTGAAATGACAATGACCAAGGGACAAGAAGAGAATCCGCGGCCTTCCTAGCTCGAGAATTTCAACACTCTAGGCAGCAGTTGAAAGATTAAACTCTTTCCAAAGCCCTTCGGTAACTGCCCAAAAACATCTCTCCTTCTCGCGATGTTCTCGTTAATAAGTTTTTGTTCAGATTTTAATTAGCTGACCGGAAACACAACTAAGCTTTCTCTTGGCACTTGCTGGAGGTCGTCCACGAACTCGACGTTCTCTGCAAACTTGGCCGTATTGTCTTTACTACTAAGATTAGATTTTGGCGCGCACAGAAAGAGAGAGCTACGTAGGCGAATGCGCCAGTTGCTCGACATACCTGCGTGGCCCGTGGGACGAAATAACTTCATGAGATTGGCAAAGTTTCAGTCACAGGAAATTATGCAAAAAATCTAGAAAGATTTAAGCTTAAAAATCTCCTTTACCGTTTAAAGCGACATATCAATGACAGCAACCATCGTGTTTTATACAAACCTCGCAAACTTTAAAACACGTTCTCTAGTGATACCTACGAAAGTATTCTGTATAATTTCCGGTAAGATTTTCGCGGACAATCTGATCAACTTCTCATACATTGTGTGCTGAGACTGAAACTTTTCACCTCAAGCAAATCTCCGTCGCAAGGTCCAAACAAACATAGCGAGCAACTGAGCTACTAGTATATGTCCGTGTTAAAACACACGAAAAGACTCTAAAGCACACTTCACTCTGATTGGGCAGAAAAACAGAAAGATTTTCTGGCACCAATCAGATGGCAGAACGACTGCGACTGTTTGGAACTAGTCTTGTAAGACAATCTCCCCTGGGGCTCTTCATGCCCTAACTTGAAATCGACTCAGCCCCTGGGTCTCTGAGGATGATACAATCTATGAAAGACTTTAAATATAAATATCACAAGACTAAAAACGGAAATGGGAAGACTATCTTTTAAGCATAGGGTAGCTATAGCTTGGAACTCTCTTTCAGATCGCATTAAGGAAGCTCCCTCTATTTCGAGTTTTATGAAAGAATTAAAGAAAAATAAGGACGTTCTCATGAAAATATCATATACCAAAGGGTCATCCATGATTATGAATAAAGATGATTTTTTCTATTTTAAAAGCCAATGCCTATAAAAATCGAGCAAAACTGAAATTTCGCGGCCACAACCAAAAATTTTTTTTCAGCTGATTTTGCCCATAGATAGCTATTGGTAAGTAACTAAACATGAGGTAGTTTGTTTTCAGAAAGGCCGCTTTAATTTGGAGAAAACCGATAAAATCTGTTTTTGCTGTCGGCGACTTCAGAACAGCCAAAATTTAAGACGAAGTGGGTCCGTTCTCAAAACTCGCTTGCATGCAAAAGGGA
>NC_142519.1:4487500-4510000 GCF_964205215.1 Stylophora pistillata
CGTTGAATGTTTGGATAAAAGCCGAAAAAAAAAATGAAAAAAATTATATAAATACCGAATTTATTCGTTTAATCGCCAACCCCGAAGAAATTACGCCCTCAAATAACCGCAGTTTAGAGCTAAAATATGAATAAACGCTGCATTTATTCAAATTATAGACTCAAAAAGGTAAAATTGTTTTAAGATCATCGCATTCGAAGCTCAAGGTATATAATCAGAACACGAGCATATACGGTGGTTCAGCTTATTCCAGCTTTGGAAATTTGCCTTTATTGATAACAACGTTTTTCAGTTCGAAGTATACTTCAGTGCTCTTTCACTATGCTCCCCTCTAAAATTCTCCCAATGCACAGTTTAATTTCTTTGTGAAAGCGGAGTACTTCATTAGGGGGTCTCTCTTCCTCTTTCCAGTTCCCTGTGTTAACAATTTATTTTCGGAGTTTGCGTTCAGGAAGTTTTCAACACGGCTGAAAGTTCTCTTAGCCCATGTTCCACAAGCCTTTTTTTATGTCTTCCAATTGTTTCTTTACCAAGTATACTCCGATTGCGTTCCCATCAGTTTCCTTTGCCTCATCGCTTTGCCTCATCGCGCGTGTCATGTTAAACTGACTTGTACGCATGATGTCCTCGGAGGAAAGTATTAAAATTTAATCTGAAATACATTTTTTTTTGCCATACTATTTTTTGCGAGAAATAAATTTGATTTTAGATAATCGCTGATAGCCAAATTTGAAGTCTGAGCTCAAACTTGTAATAAAACGCTGCTTAGAAACGATGCGACCATACTTAATAAAACTAAAACGTAAACAATGATTAAACTTTACCAATATATGCATTCCCTATAGATAGGTAGATAGATAGATAGTTTATTGACTAAAAACATAACAGCCATACTTCTAGCTTACGATCACTAATATACGTAAATATATATATAAGTACAATACGAAATCTTTAAGGATCATATAATAAAATATATAATTAAAAATATGAATGCAATCGTTTAAATGTATAGATATAACATATGATTACCAGAAACGTTCAGTTGTACACTACTTTATCGTCAAACGAATTATTATCAACATCGACTTTTAGTTGCATCTTGACGACAGTCGAACGCATTAAGTTTCAATTTCATCTTCCAAAAAGGGAGTTCGTACGCACGCGACCACTTTCAGGGTCAGTTTAGCGGCTGGATATCTCTCCGTTAACAGGTACATTTTTGCCAGTGAATTGACATTTTTTCCTATGAGCCGATTAACCCAACCTAAATATCTCTTCATTCAGATGAAGTCCTTTTGAGGTGAAAAATATGACTGAGTTCGTTTGACATAAGCATCTACTAAATATAAGCAATACCGTCCGGACGCAGTCAGGACGGCGACACCAAGGAAGACGTCGATTAAAAATTAAATGTCTACTTTTAATTAGAATTTCGAAAATGGCTGCAGGTGTTTATCATTTCTTACGGCGCCACACCTCAACCGCAGCATAACGTAGAGTAGCAGCGCTGAGTTCCAAATGGCAATGACAGGAATTTTGCCGTCGCGGTTTCCGTTCGCAGACGACGCAAACTTTGGTGATTTCACTTTGCTTTTTTGCAAAGGATGGCTAAGAAATGTATATTTAAAGTTTTAAAGCGCACGTGCTGAGCTATTGTTCTACCCACTAGATCTTTTGTTTTGCCACGTCCTCGTTGCCGTCGCCATCGAGGTTTGCTTAAGGTCGCTATTATTATTTGAGTCGAGAGGAGGCGGACGATGATGTCCGCATTGCAAAATGTTGTGAGGGATTCACATCCCTTGACGTAAAGATTCAGACATATAAATGTTAAACTGCACAAAAATTTGGATTATTTCTAATTAACACTGGTGGGATTGTGCGTTATTTTCATTCATTATAAGAGTACATCGTGTCCGTTGGTAGGCTACCTAGCTTATTCAAGTCTACGACCCCGAAAAGTAGTTTTACACGGACATGAAGATTTCACTCGCCCGATGCAAAGTTCTTGTCAAGCCGAACAATCCCTTTTCTTTATGATAAGCACTATTTGAAATAACTTTGCTTTCTTACTGCAGGAGGTCATTACAACATAAAAGATTCACTGTTTTTTTTTTTATAAGTTCGTTGCATTTGCTTCCCACCGAAAAAGAGAGTTATCAAATATTATATTAAGTTTGCGTACAACCTCGTCGCTGTTTGCTTTAGATTTTGTTTGTCACTGTTGGCGATTTCAATAAAGGAGCTAAACAAAGGCTCAAGCTAATAAGTCACTGAGTAATTGAGAGACGAAATTATAAGCACATGTATTCGGTAGAATACAAAAGTTTGGGGATAAATGAAAGAAACGGGCAGTGACATGGCGATGTGTAAGTCGGCCCTCGGCCGCTCGGTAACACTTTAGATTGTTTCAAGTTTAATTTTCAACTCCATTTATCGCAACCCATTGAACCTGGAAGATAAGCGTCTAGGGATATATATGGCTGGAAGGATTTGTTGTCGCAAAAGCTTTATGTTTGCCGTTTTTAAGTCTTCCTAGAGTTCAAATGCGAATCAAGTCATCCGCCATTGTTCCAACTCCTGCTAGTCATAGGTTATTACTTTGTTTAAAACTCCTAAATGTCGCCTTATTCACCATTATTTTGGCCCTCTGCAATGATGTTGCCAGTAACCCTGGTCCAATTGATGATACGCAGTTGGATTTATCGACTTCGCCCGATTTCTGTGCTACCAGTGGTCTCAAAAGTAATCGAACGTCATATGCACAATTCTTTATATGCTTTTCTTATGGATAATAACTTGTTGTATTCTAGACAGTCTGGGTTTCGTGGGATGTACAGTACCGAGACTGCTCTAATTAAGTTAGTTGACGAGCTTTTGTTCGGCTTAGATAACAATCATACATGCGGCATGGTCCTGGTCGATTATCGAAAGGCTTTCGACATGGTGGACCATAAGCTATTGTTGCGCAAGTTGGAGTGTCACTCTTATTTGTCGGATCGGAAGCAAATTGTCCATGTAAATGGGAGTGAGTCAAGCGAAGCTTTGATGTTGCATGGAGTCCCTCAGGGCAGTATTCTAGGTTGTTTATTTTTCATTTTGTTTATTAACGATTTGCCCTTGTATACAAGTGCTCAGTTGGACCTTTACGCAGACGATACGACTGTGAACGCTTTTGCGGATGTGAAAAACTTAGCCAACTTAAGTTCATCACTAAATAAGTCTGTCACTGAAATTCAATTATGGGCTTCAGCAAATAAGCTCCCATTAAATGAAGACAAGACCAAAGTGCTCACGATCACTGGGAAAAGATGTGTGGCTGACATAAATGGAAGTGACATAGTTGTTACTGTAAACGGAAAACAGCTCAATAATGTGGATTGTGCTACTTTAGTAGGAGTAGAAATTGACAGCAAATTGTCATTTAATGAACATATTGAAAAAGTAGGTAAAAAGATCCCTCTAGAATCGCCATACTGCGTAAGATTCGAGCCTGTTTACCTCTTAAACAGCGACTTCAGTTTTATAATAGCATTATTTGCCCTGTTATGTCTTACGCTAACGTGGTTTGGGAAAATTGCGACAATGAGTCGGTTTATAGGGTCTTAAGATTGCAAAAGCGTGCGGCACGATTTATTTGTTATGCCGATCGCACGAAACCATCAGTTGCTTTGTTTAACAAGCTAGGTTGGATTCCGTTTTATGAGCAACATAAGATAGATAAATGCATAATAATGCATAAGCGAAACAATGGGCGTTTGCCGAATTATCTAAATGAACACCTAATTTTGAATAATAAGCGGCACTCCCACAACACTAGATATTCAAGCATTAATGCTGTTTGTCCTAAATACAAAAGAGAATCAGATGGAGGACGCTCTTTCGCTGTTTCGGCTACAAGAATGTGGAATACTATACCTATTGAAACTAGGAAACTAGATTCTATAGCATGTTTTAAAAAGAACATGTTTGCCAAGATTTTTAAGGAACAACAATGTTTGCATCATTTTACTATTTAATAATATCTTCTTAATTGAATCTTGTCTTATTTTATATGCTTATTTTAAATGTTTACATATTTTAGCTTACATATTTATCTGATTGTATATAGTTGTGTAATCTGTGAGGGCCACAAGTTTATTAGCCTCTGGCTATTAAGCGCTACCCTCTTTAAATAAAGGCTTTCATTCATCCATTCATTCATTCATTCAAAGAGAACATTTTTAATGAAAATATTTACCTTTTAGCAGGAATTTTGCGCAAAATCGCCAAATTTGTGACTCACTTTTCCATTTTTCCTTTCGTAACTGCCTGAGTGTGTAAATTTAGATACAGCAGCTTAATAATACCCTAATTTGACTTATTGCCTATACTACCTTCTTGTAAGAAAGGAACGTATTCTAAATAAACAATCCCATTTACAGGTCATTCCAAACATCCACGCAAAAAGTTTGTCAACATGTCATGATGATGGGTTACTTTTGGCCTCGAGGAGCTTTAGCATGTTTAGTACTATTGACTATTAACGGCGCTTTGTGGAATCTTCCATTTGTCAGAGGTGAAACGTGTGATCCCAATATAAAAAGTAAGTAGTTAAACGTCCTGGTCAAAGAACACGTATATGCGTAGATTTTTCTTGTATTTATATGCATGAATATGTATATGTAAAGGAAGTGTAAAATGGCTGCCATACAAACAGTTCCCAGAAAGAGGATGCAGAGGATGCAGGTATCTTCTTCAAATTGTTTCGCATGTGTAGAGAAGAAAAGAAGAAGATAAAGACGCAAATTATTCAGCGTTTGTACACAACGTTTCGGGCTTCGGCCTTCCTCAAGTGGAGAATTCAAATTAGGAATAAACAATAAAAAGCTTCATTAGAACGCTGTCAAGAGTATATGAACTACGCTCACTTTACATGATAAGATAGATTAATCTTTCGCATCGTTAGATAGGCTAGAGAAAGATTGTGTATTATTAATTTTGCTATTATTATCATTTATTATCAATTTCTCTAGCCCAGTAAGACCAGTTGTGGACATCTTTTCAAGTCCAGAAAGCAACAAATTACCCGTTTTTGCCTCCACAAATTAAAGGGGTAATTTTAAAAAGGAAAAAAAATAGCTGCTACCAAAATAACAGAGGTATTGTTCCTTTGATGTGAAACATACAAGCATCGTGCATCACCTTTTTGATGGGAAAAGAAAAAGTACATTTTCATAATATATGTTTTCAAATTGCGATGTTTACATGTATATATCTATATAGTACACGCACACACACACATATATATATAGTATACCTATATGATAGATTTATTTATAACTTTTATCTTCGTTAGATAAGCTAGAGAAAGAGAAAGACGTATCATCGGATTTTAATATTTAACAAATGGTAAACACCACAGCGTACATATTGAGTTATGGTGCACGCGGGAGGTTGCTAAGCACGAAAGAAGCGTAAGAGTCGCTCGAGGCGATAGCCGAGAGCGACTCTAGCTTCTTGAGTACTTAGCAAACCTCCCAAGTGCATCCATAACTCAATAGTGTACGCTGCGGTGTTTACCATTTGTTTTATAACATAACATTGATACATTGTAGCTAAAGAGTTCCCTTTTATTTTACAAATTTTACGCGACCAGAAAAAACAAGCGCGCGCGGAAAAATAGTCTTTGCATTTGCTCACGTCAGCAGTGTACACCCATGGGCAAATGGGGGACGCTAAATTGACCAATCAGAGCGCGCGCTTTATTTTGGTTATGTTATGATATTTATTATCAATCTCTCTAACACAGCTAGACCCGTCATCGACATCTTTTTAAGTTCAGGAAACAGCAGTTTACCGATTGGTGCCAACATAAACCTGACTTGTACAGCGCAGCCCAGAAAGGAAGACTCAGCATATCTGGATAGATGGGTCGATTATATCGAGTGGTACGATCCACAGGGTAGAGAAGTTGGAGCAAAATGCCGGCAGCCCTCAAACATACATGCTCATAAACTTAAATTAAGCTGCCCATTAGAGCTCAAAAATTTGGCAGTTGAGAAATTTGGCCGCTACACTTGCCAAGCTGGCAATGGTTACACAAAACACTGCACAAGGACATCATTTAAAATAACGATCCAAGGTAAGCAACCTTACCATACCTCTACAAAATAACAGACATCCTAAGTTTATAATGCAAGTGTGGGTGTCACGCTCCTGCACCTCCTCAGTCTTCTCGTCATCAAATTCCTCTTGAAGTGTAGTCCTCTTTGAGTCGGTTCTTACGGATGTCAAACGAGGCTTAGCCCCGACATCTTAAAGAATTGCCGTAAATTAGACAACTCATAACGTCACATGTATCCAAATAAATCATTTTTATATCAATTTGCAGGTGCCTTTTCACCTGAGATCGTTGAAGGTCCAGAGAACCAAAGTGTCTCGATCGGTTCCAATGCTAGCTTTAGCTGCACTGCTAAGGGCTTCCCGAGGCCTAAAATCCATTGGATTAAAAAAAATGCTTCATATCCTTTACAGTCTAACCCCAGAGCAAGTGTTATTCAAGACAGCGGAGCGAATCGCAGCCAACTTTTCATAACGGGAGTAAGGATGGAAGATTATGGCAAATATCAGTGTATTGCCAATAACAGCATCGGAGCGGGAACAGAAGAAGCTGTATTAAGCAAAGGTGAGATATTTTTGGAATGAAAAGGAATAGATAAAGATCTTAACGACAGTCACTGCAAGGATTGACTTTTGGATCAAAATTGCGATGGTTGGGAATAAAATGCCTTTTTATCCTTTGCGTTTCTTTCCCATTCTTCTACGTCGTCTTCGTATTTTTTTTCTAATTCTTCGTCAATTCATAACTCTGACTTTTTACATTTAGTATTGTCATAATTACCATTATTGCCATTAATATTATTATGATTTGTGTTTTTGTAATCATTATCATTACTGTTATTGTCCCCCCGCTTGAAATCTATGACTCAAGACTCCAAATAAATATATATATATATATATATTTTTCATAATTCATCTATAATAACACTTACCTTCGCAGCCTCTGAGGATGAAAATTCAACATCTCAAACCTCTACAACACTCACTCCCGCAGCCTCCATGAATGAAAAGCCAAAAAATTCAGCATCTCAAACTACTACAATCGCTGTCTCCTGCACTTTGGTGGTGGCTGCACTTATTTGTGTAGTCATCGGGTTTGTGTGGATTCGGCGTAGAAATCGTGATAAAAAGGTAAATAATACGTTACGCGACATCCCCGTCCGTAATGAAAGAGAAAGATTTCATAATAATAATAACAATTTTGTTTTAAAAAAAATAATCCTTTATTCACCATAATCACAAAAAATTATAACAAAAATTATGATAAAATTCTCGAAAATCGAAAAAAATGTGATAAAATGTCTAATAAAAATGTAAGAAAAACTAGAGGTTATACACTATGATAACGATAATTCACTCTAATCATCAAAATATTTACCAACATATTAAGATCAAATCCTTAAAAATCGAAAAATACATGAAAATATCGACTAACAAATTATCTAAAAAAAAAAAAATCAACAAATGGCAGCCTCTGAGCTTTGAATATCTAGGTCTACATTAGTAAAATCCAATTTGGGCCTTCTAATTGTTCTGAATCCTCTTAGGCAGATTAGGGCGGATCTCAATGATGCAAGCGAAGGTTTTGCCCTGATCCAGGAAATTGTCTTTGAATAGTGTTCTCCTTTCTTTTCTGCAATGAGTTCTGCAAGGCGACGGTGATATCTCAAACGTTCTTGGCCCATTCCACCAGTCGAAGTAAACACAAAGAGACGTTAATGAACCATGATCGATGTCTCGAACACGTCTTGAATAGGAACGTTTATTCTCATTCTCATGCATGCGGTAAATCTGCTGCGATTCCAGATTTCTGTACGATTCAGCATTTGGGTGACAAGCTCGAATATCGAAAAATGCAGATCGATTGTGTTTCCAGAAACCACGAACATGAATGTCTAGCCTTGCATCTTGCGCCATGTTGGAACCACTGTTTAAGAGGGAATGTTGCCAACGGTCAAACATTTGGTGGCAACAGCCAAAAAATCGATTCGGCTCATATTCTCAAGTTAGGTAGGCCTTATGGTGAAACAAAGCATTGCATACTTCGTTTGGCTGAATATCGATTTATTTTCGAGAAAATCAATAATAACTGAATTTCGACCAAATGCCGCTTTTGAAGCTCAAAATTTCAGACAAATCTCGGAGCGTCCCGCCACAAATTGAAAACACTTGGACCGATAAAAACTACCAAATCTTGAAAAACAACATCAATACATAATCTGACAGCAATTTGAGCAATTCTTGATGGCTTATTTACACTTAACAAATGGTAAACACCACAGCGTACACTATTGAGTTATGGATGCACGCGGGAGGTTGCTAAGCACGAAAGAAGCGTAAGAGTCGCTCGAGGCGATAACCGAGAGCGACTCTAGCTTCGTGAGTGCTTAGCAAACCTCCCAAGTGCAGCCATAACTCAATGGTGTATGCTGTGGTGTTTACCATTTGTTTTATAACATAACATTGTAGCTAGAGTTCCCTTTTATTTAACAAATCTTACGCGACCAGAAAAAACAAGGGCGCGCGGAAAAATAGTCTTTGCATTTGCTCACGTCAGCAGCGTACACCCATGGGCAAATGGGGGACGCTAAATTGACCAATCGCAGCGCGCGCTTTATTTTGGTTATGTTATAAAATCTAATTGAATTTAACCGGCCTTCTTCTAAAAAGATTAAAAATAGGTCAAAAGTAACCCGTTATTTCACTATGTGCTATACAAAAAAAATCGACTGAAAATCTGGCTTTTGGAAGGCAAAATGTGGTTCTCTTCGATCTTCAAAGGATTTTTCGGGGAAATGATTCAGTGCGATTGAATCAAATTTTAAAGTTGGATGAAATGAGCTGATTTGACGATGCCGTCAGTTGTTCGAAAATGTTCACATTCACACACAAACTATATTGTTTCGCATTTTACATCAAATTTGCAGCTTATTTAACATAATATCATCTTACCGTCCATATTGCTGTATCACAAAAGAGGATTGCAGTCCTAAAATTGTTGCATTGCTCCCTCAATGGCAATCGAACTTGGTAGGAAAGTCAACACATCCTGATAATGATTGTTTACAAAGCGTATCTCGCGGTTTCTCTGTTTAAATAATTGTTTGCTCCTTTTTCTTTTATGTAACACTCGACCTTAGTTCCTGTAGCCACGTGCTTCACAGTCCGAAGTTGTCTTTTTGTGGAGTTGTCGATCTCCGTGGGCCCTAATTTTAACAATTAGCGTTTTTCCGCACACGAGAAACATGTTTCTGAACTAGCAACATTTCGCCAACATTTGGTTCGCGGTTTAGTCAAAGACTTATATTTAAACAAAGATCTCTTACGTTTTCAACGAAATGGAAAGAGGGAAACCCTGAGATAAGATGATATTATAATAAATAAGTTGTAGATTGGATGTAAAACGCTAAACAATCGAGTTTGCGTATGAATGTCTACATTTTCGAATAACTGACGGCATCGTCAAATCCGCTCATTTCATCCAACTTTAAAATCTGATTCAATCGCACTGAATCATTTCCCCAAAAAATCCTTCGGAGATAAAAAAGAACCACACTTCGCCTGCCAAAAGCCAGATTCTCAGTCGATTATTTTGTATAGCACATAGTTAAATAACAGGTTACTTTTGACCTATTTTTGATCTTGTTAGAAGAAGGTCGGATAAATTCAATTAGATTGTGTAAATAAATGCTCAAGAATTGCTCAAATTGCTGTCAAATCATGTATGGATGTTGTTTTTCAAGATTTGGTAGTTTTTATCGGTCCAAGTGTTTTCAATTTGTGGCGCGATGCTCCGAGATTCGTCTGAAATTTTGAGCTTCAAAAGCGGCATTTGGGCGAAATTCAGCTTTTGTCGATTTTCTCGAAAATAAATCGATATTCAGCCAAACGAAGTATGCAGTGCTTTGTTTCACCATAAGTCCTACCAAACTTAAGAATATGAGCCGAATCGATGTTTTGGCTGTGGCCACCATATTTTGAAAATGTTCGATTCTTGGCCACATATCCTCTTAATTGCTCTCCTGTCGTGTCTTGGAGTTGGGGTACGATTTCCACATCTTTGCAGACAATTCCCTAAAGCTCAGCTTCTAAGTCTCTAAGTTCGCTGTGGCGCTGTATAATAAAGCCACCCTTTTTGCAGACCATTGCATGGTCCACTGTGTACACGTCCCCACAAGCACATTTGGAAGGAATATCTTCGAATTGCCAGTCGTATCGCAATTGAATGGCGTCTCGGAATTCTCTTTTGTTGAGATTATATCCTTGTTCTTGTAAGGGAAGGACGGTTAACCATACCGATGAACCCTTTTCGGTAACCAGATCTAGTGCTCGCTTGGTTGTTAAAAGGAATTTTATAGGCTGATGAATTGATCGTGTATAAATAAAGATTAAATAAATAAATTAATTAATTAATAAATAAAATAAATGGTCTTAAGTGGTGCCCTCTCATAAACACTCTTCACTCTTTCTTTGACGTCTTTGTCCCTCTTATGCTGGGAAGTCTGTTTTGATGACTTTACTGCCGAGTCTTCTGGTAAGTGATGTTGTTGGGCTTTAATTTGTTCGACGAGCGGTGCAGTTGTTGCAACGGATGTCTTGTACTCCCGCGGTGCTTCTATTAGCGGATTTCCAAGGCCAAGGCCACGCAAGCGAGCGGGTAAGGACAACGCGTCTCTATCCCGTTGATTGCACTTGCGCCCAGTTATTGCAGGTATGAGGACATGGCTTATAGCACTTTCCAAAGGTTCTATGAGATCCTGGGAGTCGGGAATAGTCCGAAGAAAGTAAGTCCATCTGTGTTTAAGGCCGAACATATAAGCCGAGTAACAGGCTTGTAGTTCGGTTGCAGCAAATTCCGCGAGTTGGGCTATTTCGCTGACCCATTCTGATACCTTTTCATCGACATACTCTTTTTGGTATTCCTGTGAGCCAATCACTACGCCAAGATGTTTATGGTCTTCGCTTGTAATATTGATAGCTGTTGCCTCAAACACGTCTTTGGCTGACTCTTCCTTCTCAGGCTTCACAACAATGCGACATTTCCTAGCATTTGGCAAGTAGCCATAATAATCATGATAATGATAATAATGATAATAATAACAATAATGATAATAATAATAATAATAATAATAATAATAATAGTGATAATAACAATAATTAAAATTTGCAAAGTTTTTCTAGACTCTGCATCTCGCCTTACATAGTAACAAGATCGATGACACGCGAAAAACGTACCTTTCATGGCTGGTCAATCCTAACATTCCTTCGTATGCCAGCATAAGCAAGATTGCGTATAATGACTGTCGTTAATTCGGCTGAGGCTTAGAGTAAGGCTAAGGAAAACGCCCATTTCTGTCTCCACTTCTTCTTTTCTCCTCCAAATTCTTCTTTCTTTCACTTTCGTCTTATAAACAACTTCTTTAGAAAAACTCAGGGGCTTACTCGCCCCATTTTCACTAAGTTCATAGAGCAGGTCAATCCGAAAAAGGGCCATATTTCTTACTTACATACCTTGAAATTGTCAAATTTGCCCGTCATCGTAATGAAAGATGTATATGGTACTTGCCTTTTGCCTTCAATTAAATGACAGGGGACAAGACGTGCGACAAAGGTGTATTTAGAAAAAGACAAGCACTTACCAAACGGGATACAAGACCTTGAAAACGACTGGTCGCCCAATAACCAAACTATCAAAAACCCCGAAGAAAGGCACCTGTTAATGGGGAACGCAGTAGGGGAAAGAGGGCTTCCAGGCGGAGGAGAGCAGGATGATGCAATGCAAGATATAGTAGAAACAAGTAAAGTGAGATTAGATTCGTGTGAGAAGATTGTTGGCAGTGACATTTTCACAGCTGATAAATGTGTTGACCTGGGTGTGGACGAACAGCGAAAGATATCGTCTCTAGAGACCGAAGAAGGATGCGAAAACTTGGAAAATCTTGAAGTATTCGATGAAATACTCGGAGAAGGCGAGTTTGGGATCGTCTACAAAGGTCGCTATGGTGGAAAAGACGGAAACATGACAGATGTAGCAGTTAAGAAGCTAAAAAGTACGTACGCGACGTCAAAATGTGACATTATTAATTCCGAAGTATAGTGGTATACCGCTGAATTGATTTTTCTTTCTGGAAGATATGCACCATCTCACTTTTTCGTCATTTTTCCCTTTGCGGGAAAACACCCATAAAGTCTGCTTCTGTCTCCTCTGAACGCTCTCTGTAGCCTCGCCACTTTTTTTCCATACACCATTTTTTTTACCATAGCCAAGCAATTTGAGAAGTCCCCTTGCTTATTTTTCTATCTCAATGTAGACCCTAGTGCCATTACCAAAGAAACCCTGCATAATGAGATAAGGACCTTGAGGCAGGCTGGGAAACATCCTAATATTGTCACTTTGATTGGTATGCGGATAGAGGGAGGTAAGTCAGTTTTCGACGATGTAACGTCTTAGAGATAAGTGGGATTACTAATAAGGTAACGTTTCATCCGACTGTAAGATCAGTTCGAACAGTGCATTTGCTGATGTTATGATTAGAGAAAATTTCGTAGACTTAGTACTTGTTATGCAAAAAAATCTGTGCCTCTTGATCGAAAACCATTTGATGCTAGGTATAATGCTGGAGGATTCATATGGAATTTGTTTCTTGGTTTTTTTGGCACCAACTTAACTTATTTTTACCGACGAAATCATCTTTCGATCAACTTCACTAGGAAACCTTCTTGTAGTCACTGAGTTGATTCATGGTGGCAGTCTGGAAAATCTTTTGAAGGCCAAGAGGGCTCCAGGGGAAAACAACAAGTATCATAACGTCTGCTGTAAGCTTAATGACCGGCAGCTGGTTACAATTGCATTTCAGATTGCCGCGGGAATGCAGCACTTAGAGGAGAGAAAGGTAAGACCCACTGACAATGTGTAGAAATGTTGAGGTAACTTTGTTTACCTTCCATGACAGATGACCACTCTCTATATAGATTATAAACAGCTCAAAATATAACGCTGGAAGCTCGAGGTTGTGAAGGACACATTGGGGATCTTTTGCTCTTTGGTATAAGCCACCACTCAATCATTCGTGAGTGTCTGCTAAGCTAAAGATTTATAAATTGTCTTCTCTCACAGTTCGTCCATCGCGATCTGGCAGCGAGGAATATTTTAGTAGATGCCAACTTGGTTGCTAAAGTTGGAGACTTTGGATTGGCCAGAGACATATCCGATGCTGGCATATACACTATGACCTCCAACGTAAGTACGCTTTGCAATCAGTTTCAACGACTAAAAAAAAAATCAACAAAACTAAAATACATTTTAATTGATGCTCTTCCATAGTATAATCGAACACACTGAATTAATTCCCTCCCAACGAACTGTGTATCGTGTTTACTTAATTATGGTTAATGTTTGTACTGATAATAAAGACAACAACAATGATGATGATAACAATAAAAGCGGCCAAGATAACTACCCCCTTGGATTTTACTGGTGATCAACAATAATTAGAAAAATTTATATATCTTAACGTTGAAAAAGAAATCGCATACACGCACTCGATGCATCCTTCTTTTTCATGAGTCAGCCTCTTCCCAGTCTCAAAGGGTATTGACTCTACAACAAACAGGACCTTGCTCACATGAATCTGTCTTTTCAACAGGGCAAGGTTCCGTGGAGATGGTCGTCTTTAGAATCTCTGCGAGATCTGCATTTTACATCCATGAGTGATGTGTAAGTTCAATTTGTATTTTAATACTGTGAGAGAGCTGTCTCTTGACTTAGAGCCGGAGGTATTGCTTAGCACAAAGGATTTCCAAAAACGTCATTTGCCTGCCGCTTTGCTATTTTCCCTGGAGCATTACCATGGTTACATCAGGGCTTCATTTTACGTTGTTTGCTCGTCTCCATGTGCATGAATGGTGTATATTTATCTATTTGCATTTATGGACACACCATGAAAACTTAGCATGACTTTAGTAATTTCCTCTTTGAAATGGACAATCTTATGCTCATATTAGTTGATTGAAATTTATATCAGAGGTGAGATCCGACAGGAAAGACACAACGAAGTCTTAAGCGATGCAAATATTCATTAAATACTCAAAGAATACGACGTGACTTCATCTTTAATCAAGTCAGTGCTAATTCTCCTTACCAGAAGGTCATTAGCTTCTTTTCCTAACTCATTAAAGTTATTAAGGCATTTATGCATATTTACAGGTGGTCATTTGGTATTGTCTTATGGGAAATTGCCACGTACGGTAAGTGTCGAGTGATATTATGTGCGACACTCTATGAACTAGCAGTCATGTTCTCGTCATGAGATTCCAATCCATAGCACAGCCCAAAGTTAGGAAGGCTCCTTTGTTAAGCTAACTATACAGGCACAAGCATCTTCATTCAGAAAAATGCGTATTGCCAGTCAGACGACAGTTAAAGAAGATCAGAGGCCCGCCATACGGCTACTGAACATTTTATTCGTCCTACATCTTTTTTGTCCCCGAGCTGCGCTTAATTTTTTATCTGTAAATAAGCCATATAAAGATCCTTGTCTCTAGAACTGAATTATTTATATCATGATGATCTTTTTTCTACCAAACAGGTGAGTTGCCATACCCTGACATCTCATCACCAATTGCCTTAGTGAGTCGACTGGCTACAGGATACCGGATGCCTCGTCCCGATCAGTGCTCGGAAGAACTGTAAGCTTCAAAGTCTTGTATAGTGGCGATAGAAAATGAATTGAACGATTTATAATCTTGTAGAGGGCTTCAAGTAATGAAAATTTAACTTGCCTTAATTTAAAAATAATTGAAAAGCGTTTTACTCTTCGATTCAAGTCTTGTAAGATCCTCTGACATTCACTTCTTCTCGTTGAAAATCGAAACGATGCATGAAATGAGTCGTCATGATTTAAAAACGATTTGCATATCAAATCAAATGTCACACTCGGAAAATCAGTGATCTTTCCAATGATCGTGGTTATCCCCCTATGCACCCCTTTCCACGTTTGACACGGTAAATCTAGATGCTGATAGTGTCAGCTTCGAAAAAACGTTAACTCGTACTGCATTGAATTTTTAGATATGAGCTGATGAGTTCTTGTTGGAAAGAAAATCCTATGATGAGACCAGCCTTTTCACAGATCGCCCAACAGCTGAAGAATTCTTTGCGAGAAGTGAAGGTAATTAATGTTTGTATTTACAAGATCTCCATTTCTTCTCCTCAGTATCGCCTTTCTTAAACCTTATCTGTCCTCTTCTTCCTCCTTCAATATTTTTTTAATCGATGATTCAATACACCCTTTCATGAACTCCTCTGTCACCTTGTCGGTCTTTCTGGTAAACCTTTTATTTCCAACTCCCGCCATGAATACGCTCATCTTTTCTTAAACATAGTCATCCATCCACTTGCTTGTCTGTCCGTCGGTCTGTCAACTGGTCGACATCCGTAGGAGTGTCTGTTCTTTCTTGTGCTTGTTCCTAACTTCATTCATTACTTTTGTTTAATTCAATTAAAGCCATTTCTTGTTTCCTTATTCATTTTTTTTGTGGCGGAATTATCAATGGCTGACTCTTAATTCCAATGATTTATTTCAGAGGACATATACAAATATTACAGAGGAAAACGATGGAGAGGCTTGATGACGCCCTGATGCTAAAGGAAAAGCCTTATTTTATTTGATTAGTAATAGGAAGAAAATCGCGATATCTCAAATACGTGCATAAACGTATAAGGCCTAACGTAAAATGTAATAATAATAATGATAATAGTAATAATAATGATAATAATAATAATAATAATAATAATAATAATAATAATAGTTTATTAACAGATCCACTAGGTGACTCTTCCCTGTTGAAATACATCAATTACAATTAAAATAAATCAAATTAAGTTATTCACAAATTACGCAATATGCAATTAAAACTAAAAGTAGGATTAACAGAATAGAAATTATAGTAAAACTAACTAATCACTCTGTGCTGTATAACATAAAAGAATTCCTTGAAAGTCTTAAAAAGGTTCTGTAATCTTTACAGTTTCCGAGATTCAGGTGCCGACCACGCTCAAAAAGTTTAGATTTAATTTGTTTCCTTGTAAGAGAAGGTTTGGCACGTTTTCTTCACAATAGGTAGTGCAAATCACAGTAAAGAATAGACGGTCCACCCTGTCTTACTTTCGACGCTGAATTGGTTAAGAAAAAAAAGTTGCTATCTCGTAAATAGACTGACTTAGCGTGTATTGGCTTTGCTAAGAGAAATCTAAGCACGCATCTATCCTACCTTTTGAGCAGCTCCTCCTTTATAATTTTCTTCGCTCGCAGGAAATCTACAGTTCTTTCGCGCTCAAGTCGCTTCCTGCGTGCTTTACAACAGAAGAGGGCACATTCAATACTTCTTTATTTGTTAAATTAAAGATGGAATTTTTGAAAGATCGTGACTTGCAAATGAAACCTTAACTTCAAAGCAGAGCTACAGAGATCCAGAAGCGATAAAACACACCCACTTGCGAGAGAAGTGTGTGACACTCGACAAAAGGGAGAAATAATCTTCAGCATGTAACATCGTAACAAATATATTACTCTCAACAACTTTCTCAAGTAATGATAATTATATCAACACGTAAATGAAGCTAAGGCAGGAAAAAAAAAAACATTTGATCATATCACTTTATTTGAATTTTCGCGGTCTTCTGCCATGACAAACGTGTAAACAATAAGACGACTCAGGATGAGCCTCAATTCCATGTTTTCGCGTGACTGCGATAATTAGAGTCAGGGGCGATTCCAAATAACTCCCAACTGGACTATTGAGAATTATAATTAAATGCAAGCAATGTTATTAAGCTGACGCTCATACCTAACAGCTAAGAAAGTAAAAAGAGAATACTAGCGAAATAAGACAATCAACGGAAATGAGCTTTATATTCAAGAACCCTTGAGGAGACTGATCGGGAAAATAAACAACTGATAACACGCGTACATGTTGTAGTTCAATTTTATACTTGGTTCAAATTTTATTTTCCTTTGTTCTCGGTCATGTTAATGTTGATAATGAGTTTGAAACAAAGGAAAATAAAATTTGAACCAAGGATAAAATTAAACTACAACGTATACATCAGTTCTTTACATAACAACAACAACATAAAGAAAATGGAAACAAAAGGAATGCCATTCTAAGGGCCTCTACAGGCCACATACGTTTCAGGAAGGGTGGATGAAACTCGGAAACGGCGGTTATTAGTTGATAAGTAGAAATGGGTCGAATGTGAAAAAAAAAATTAAAATGTTTAAGACAAGAAAAAGGCGTTAAGAAATTGGTGAGGAGAGAAAACAGATTTCTATTCCCTGATATAAGTTTTGTATAAGTCGTTTTTTTTTCTTTGTATTAGAAAAGCGGACGGGTGATGTTTCTGGATAAAGACCGAAATAAAGAGTAATTACAAGGTTACGACTAATAAAAGAACAAAACGTTTCTGAAGGTCGATGGGTGTAACTCATGGACGGGCGGAGGAAGTTAGGTTGGGCGATGTTACTCAAAAGCGTAAACTCTGACATTTTGTAATATTTTGAAGAGTCAATTGTAGATATGTGTATTTTGACGCAAACAACTTTTCAAATCTACTTCCATTTTTACGTCACCAAATGGCTACCAAACAATAACTTACAAGTTATAAACTACCTCGATGAAATCAAAGAATTTTTTGTAGGGAAAGTTAATTAAACCATTCGTTTCCATGCGCTGTCTTCATTTTTGTTCACACAATTTCGGACCAGTGAGCGCGCGCGTTGGGTGTGATATGCGCATGAATGAACGAGGTGTAACTGATCCACCATATGCTTGCGGCACTTAACTCAATTACTTGCTGGCATTGAAAACCCTTCACGGGAGAGCAAAGAAAGACTAATTTGTCTGCTATTCGAAAAACATAAAATATCTCATAGTCTGCATAATGATTAGGCCCCATCGAGGATTTTAATGGTTTAACGTGTCATTGTCATAGAAAACCGTTATTGGCGTTTCTGTAGGATGCAAGATTTTTACGGGGTGGGGTTGCCCCACGCCCAACCCTCCTCCTTTCTCATCTGAGCTTGGAACCGGCCATGGCGGAGACCACCATTAGGAAAGTGAATACCTTCATCAACAGCTGCCTGAGAAGGATCTTCCAGATACGCTGGTCCGACATCATCAGCAATGCAGACCTGTGGCAGCATGCCAACTAGCTGCCAGCTGACGAGGAGATCTGGTGCAGAAGATGGGGATGGATCAGGCACACCCTGTGGAAGCCAGCTAACAACATCACAAGGCAGGCGCTGAAGTGGAATCCCCAAGGGAAACGAAAGAGGGGAAGGCCAAGAAACACCTGGCGCCGTGACCTCGACGCCAACATCAAGAACATGAGAAAGACCTGGAGACAACTTGCAAGAACAGCTCAGGACAGAGCACTTTGGCGGACTGTTGTCGGCGGCCTATGCTCCAGGAGGAGCGATGGGCTGAAGTAAGTAAGTAAGTAGTCAGAGAAAACCGGGCAGGAGCATAGGTTCGAGGTTGGCGTTTCACCTCGATCCTTTTACCATACCAAAGGTACCTGAAAAGATTATCAATGGTGGTATTTTCATTAGTTGGTGGGTTTTTTATTTCAAGATAAAGTCTTTTCTATAATCAGGGCCCTCCACGGGCATAAAATAGCTTGATTTTGGGCCAACTTTTGTTGAACCTATATGAAAGAACGTTAAGTGAAAAAAAATTGCTATAATTTTTTTCACACCTTCTACTCACGATGCAAGGAACTGATTGACGTTTAAAAATCTTTCTTGTGCTGAACACCATCTTTTTAATGTAATTTGGTAATATCAACTAAGTTGAAATTGTAAATTTGGCCACGGTAACGAGTAAAAAAGCTGACGTTTCGAGCGTTAGGCCTTCGTCAGAGCCCTTCGCTCTGACGAAGGCCTAACGCTCGAAACGTCAGCTTTTTTGCTCGTCACGGTGGCCAATTTACAAGTTCAACTTAGTTGATATTACCAAATTACCTTGTTACCCCCATCGACGCAGCACCACAGTTTCTTTAGAAACTTTCAGCCTTTATTCATTCGCTATCTTTTCAATCTCACACTTAATATTAGCACTTGATAATTGAATTGATAACTTGAATTGATAACGAGTGTGAGCCAAATTCAGTGTGCCATTTACGCAGTGCTGTTTGTCAAACGTGCGTGGTTTACTTTTAAAGAAAATTATTGTATAAATAGCCTGTTGTATCTTTAATGAAATAAAGCAAACTTTAAATTGGTATCTCTAAATCGCTAAGGCCGACGTCTAAAGTTACACGAAAATGACATTCGGCAAAATTGTTTCCCGCCAAATTTTGAGAGAAGAAATAATATAGAAAATCTTTTTCCTGGACGGTAGGTCGAAAATTTATCAGACAGTGTTCAGCAAAGGTAATTAGGCTGTTTAGTTACCTGTGGATGAGTGTTTATTTCTAAACATTGACATAAGTAAGCGTTTAAACGCTTGAAAGATGAAACACCCCCTATACAAAGCTGATTTTTTTTTTCCCGGCTAAGAATAGTTCATGTGGCACGCAGCAGTGAATCCCCGCAGATTCATTCTCCGCAGAGTTCGACCATCACAAGCTTAAAAACATTGAAAGCTGATATACCCTGCTGGCAGAGGCGTTTATTTGTTAACTTCCCCTACGGTCCACGTAAAAATAAAGTCCTTTGCGCTCGGCCTGTTAAATCTTCTTCGAGCATGCGCCTGGGAATTATCCAAGTTTGTGGATAGTCTAATTTGGAAAACCGGTCAGAAACTGTTTTAAACATGTTTTTATGCGCACACATCCTATTTAGCAATATAGCAAGACCAAATGTGAGCCCACAATCACGGTTATGGCGAGTGCTATCGGGAACTAATTTGTTTCTAAGCAACAGGCCGCGCATGCTCGAAAAAGATTTAACAGGCCGAGCGCAGAGGACTTTATTTTTACGTGGACCGTAGGGGAGGTGAACAAATAAACGCCTCTGCCAGCAGGGTAAGGCTGATAATAAGAGGGTGATCTGAAAAATTATGTCAATTCAGTAAGGTAAAAATATAAATATATCAGAGCGACCGTCGTTTACATCTGTAGTGGTCCCAACTGTTATGAATTATTTTTAATTAGTGCCGTTTTTTTCACTTTTTTTTGCCTCATAATATATGTAATGCCCAAATGTACACTGAAAAAAAGATTGTTTTTCTTTCAAATTCTGTGTTTTCTCTTAGACTGCGTGAGAGGTATCGTCTTCAAACCAAAAAGGCCTCAATCTTGTAAATTCTAGAGGACTTGTCTATCACAAAGGCGATAGACAGAGGGACGTGAGTGGGCTATGAACTCAATAACAAGTAAAAAAGGACTGTTTTTTTTATCCTTGATATTGAATAAGATATTGAGAGAAACACAGCTGGCCTTGTTGTTTACGATCATCCTACGCGTAGAGAGCTTTCCCCCGCATAAATCGTTCCTCGGCGTACACGTGCATCTTCCTGTCTCTTTTTACAAGTCCACCAGACACTAATTTACAAATTGGACATTAGGAGCATTTTACAATTTGATGACAAACAGGAGCTGCGAACATAATCTTTGATCTTGTTAAACTGTTGGCTCACTAGGAGCTTTTCACTCCAACTGTCATTTTCCACATACAACATCTGTATGCTGAGTCATTTGCTATCAATAAAAAATGTGGTTTCGTACGACGGTTTATTTTTGACTCAGTAACGTGTGCATAATTTTATAGTGGACCTCGTTTTGTATGACAACCAATGATTAATTCCACTACCTTCCAATGAGTGGTACGTTACCAAGTCTCGCAGTTAAACCGTAAGGTAAGTTTATGCATTTTTCACACAATTTCGTTTTCAAAAGACGATTTCTTTGGTAATTTTTCAGCCAAATAAAGTAACGTCTAAATAAATAAAGGAAAAAAAAATGAGAAGAAAGTTTATTTCGATCGTGGTTTTGTGATCAGCGAAGGTAAAAAAGTTAACTTTTCAAAAGGATTTGGGGGAACAAATTAAACAAAATCGGTTGATACAGTACCTTACAGTGTTGGATTTGATAGTAGTATGTAATGCATAATTGTGCAATTGTTTAGAGACAGCAACTGGTGAGATCGTCTGTTATACGACTTTTGGTGACTTTTGGTGTTGGTGGCCATTTTATTCCTTCAACACAACATTAAGACGTCTTGAATTTTCGCTGTTTATTCGTAATCGTTTCTTAAATCTACAATGAACAGAATCTTAAGTGGAGCTAAAATTTAAGGCAATCCATGGATCTGTATACTTTATTACAAGCTAAATGTAAACTAGTTCTACGAAATATACACATGATGCAAAATGTGTCAATTCAAATTCAAGGTTCCCAAATTACTTCATTCGTAAACAGGAAGGTCGATCTCATTACTAGTTATGTCAAACGACGTCCGCCAGGAGTGTGAATTTGAGCACGAACTTGAATATGCTGCGCCTATTCTATTCTCCTCCGACTTATCATTAGGGTAGATTTGATCGCTTGCATTGGGATGAATTTTAGTTTAATGACTAATCATTGACGTTAAATTTTAAGACAGGACCTTTCTCAAAATAATTTGTCTCGAGGAGGAATAACACATATTTTCATGACATATCTTATTAATACAACTACTGACTGAAGTCTTTCATGTTCGCCGACCGAATTCGAAATGTCATATTTAGTTACCGACATTCACATACCGAAAAAGAAAAAAGATCAGAAATAAGGTAAGCCAGTGGCCTATTTCCAAGAGAAAAATTCGATTTCCTTGCTATCGATAAACTATTTGGAAAATATAGAACAATGACTGTTTAATCTCGCTGGAAGAACGCATATGGTGGATAGAAACTGGTGAGGTCATGAAACATTTCGCTTTTAGAATAACAAACTCATAAACACTCTGAAGTTAACCGCCATCGCTGCCGTCGTCTTAATCTCAATTTATTGACAGTGGAATCTTCGAGTTTCAAAGACTGGCGGGTATTCTTAATTTAACAAATATTTAAAGGTTTTAACCGCAGTTCATATATATGTATTTCATATGTTTGTTGTTTGATTTATCATCTACGGGTTTATGTCGAATTAATTTGATGGCCTGCTCCCAGTTGGCTTGTTAGCTCAATTGGTAGAGCGCTGCACTAGTATCGCAGAGGTCAGTGGTTCGAATCCCGTACAGGCCTGAATTTTTTTCAGGTCTGATTTTCACTATTACTTAAATAGTGCTTTACTGCGAAGGATCGTGCACATATACGTTTCATAACCGCAGTTCATATATATGTATTTCATATGTTTGTTGTTTGATTTATCATCTACGGGTTTATGTCGAGTTGATTTGATGGCCTGCTCCCAGTTGG